>NC_090437.1:218502164-218804307 GCF_031143425.1 Pleurodeles waltl | reverse complement strand
CAGTCTCCGATATTTTGATGCTAGACATGTGTAGCATCAAAATATAAATATGGAGTTAAGTTTGCACAAAATTTGGGTAAAAAAATGATGCAAATTCAGAGCAAATGTAGTATAAATATGCCCCTGAATAAGGCCAGTATTCTATAACTGGTTAAATTTAACTAATGGCAAAATATTTCAAATGTCACCGGAGGACAGCTTGATAGGTGGGTCCAAAATGGAACATTTAACTCAACAGTTTCAGGGCCAAATGGGAGGTTATTTTGGCCAGGGGACACAAATGGTTGTCATGTGCATTTTGTAAACTCAACAGGGGGTTTTAGAGTGAGCAGATGTGATCTTTGGTATATATCATCACAACACCATGATATTTCCACCACATCTAGTGTGGACAAATTATGTCAACAATAGTTGAAATCTTCTAGGTAACAGCCATTAAAAAACGCCTTAGTCTCCTGTCAGAAAACACAGACTTATAAGATTTCTTGTTAGGTCCAAGGAAACCAAGCATAAAATGCTTCTTATATGCAATATATAACGAAATATGGAAACTTTCACAAAAAAAAGCTGATGCCCGGTTGAGGCAAATAGGTCAGGAAAACCTGCTGAAAGTTCTAGCCATTGTAGATAATGGTATGAAGACTTTATCCAACCACATTTAGACTCCGAACAATATTGTTTCATCTACAATTGATATCATACAAATGTACATGTAATTTTTACAAAAGGGACAGATTCAACTTAGGTCTATTATGCAGTTAGGTTGGACGTTGCAAGTTTTGTAAAGTGGTTGCGTGCCCTGGCAGCAGGGCAGCTCCAGGGAATTGTTTGCTGCATTTAATCTGATGCAACAGCAACGAATAATGGCTAAGAAAGCACCTAACATTTTGTTATACATCGAAAAGTTAGAAAAATTGCCTTTCACTGTGGCAGAAATACCATCTGCAGTTTGGTCAATACACAGCGTGGGAAAACTGGACTGACTTCAGAAGACCCCTCACTTGCCCCCCCATTTTTAGCTGATACTGGTGTTTTCTGACTCTGATTGTATCCCGAGCACTGTTAACCAGTCTCATGGCCTGTGCTCCGATTAAAATGGTATATGCAAATTAGGCCTAATTGTAATTGGCTCTGACAACCTACCTATAAGCCCCTAGTAGATGGTAGGGCATGTAGGTTTAGGGCCAGGGTAAACAGGACTCCCTTGGGTGTACTGATGTGGTCACTGGTGTATTTATAAAGGCAGGCCTGCATTACTGGTTGCTTGTAAGTTAAAATTAACCCCCAATTCGACTTTAGAATTAAAACTACTTCCAAAGTCTCCAACCACCTTATTTTTACATTTATGTCACCCCTAAGGTCTGCCATAGGTGCCCCAAGGGTTGGGTGCAGTATAAATATAAGCAAGGATTTTTATAAAAGATGTTTATTAATCTCTGACGAAGTAAAAACAGCCAAATTTATTTTCCCCATTGTATTCAATGGGCTCCATAGGCTAAAATTAGGAGACTTTATTAAAAAAAAAAAAAAAGTCTTATTTCCAATACTAATGAGTTAAATATATTATGTTTGGCACCAAATGAAATATTGTAATAAATCCAACAACTTGCCAATGTTGAATTTAATATAACTAGCACAGGGAAAGAGTTTTAGAACTCTTTCTGAAAGTTACCAAATTCAGCCCTGTAGTGCCCTTTCCTTATTAGTCAGCCTCTGGGAGGCTGAGCTAGGCTACACCAATAAGCTGTGAAGTGGCCTGGGCTGAGACAAGGAAATTGTCTGGTGGGAGGAGAACTGCTCTAGCAGATGACAGAGCAGGATGAGGGAAGAGTAGCCAAACTGATCTTCAGAGGAGAGAGAGCTACTTGAGACCTCCCATATTTCATGCTCCCCCAGACAGATGGGAAACCCAATTATTGGATTAGGAGAGGGCTGGAAGGGGTGTGTTAAGGGAGAGTTAGCCACACCAGATCTAACCTCCAAGGATGAGTTTTCTCCATGTTGGATTTTTGGAGGATATTGCTTTCTGGGATTGATTTTTGTCACACTTCACATGAAGTTGTCACCCCAGAGGGTGTCACCCAGCACTTCATTGGACAGGAGCAGCCTCTGCTCCTCAACCTATTGGAGAAAGAGATTGAAAGAGAGAGAGAAGGACAGTGGGAGGGAGAGAGCTAGAGAGTTTTTAAGCTTTGATGGATGATATACTTAGAATGAGATATTTCTGTACAAATTGAAAAGAAAAATGTATTTGCCAATTAACCTTTCCACTTTCTGTAAGAGCCTTAAACATTTGAGGTTGAAAAAACAATGAGGCAAATGACTACAGATACACTTGGAGTTGGACCCTGGACTCTCATTGCGAAGGACTGTGACCTTCATCGCTATGCTACCTAATTCATTTTTTGATTTTTTTTCACTGTCCTTTATGTGCTCTCTGAGATTGCACGGCCTGCCTCAAGGCCTCAGCCACAACCCCACACAATTTGTATTTATTGTTTGCCCTTTATAGGATATCTGGGACCGCTGGGGGAGCCTCAAGGCCTCCCCCATAATCCCATTGCCCCAGCAAGCAGAGAGCTGCTTTTAATAGCAACTCCTGCTTGCTGGACTAATGTTTTCATCTTTCTTCCCAGCACGCATCTCTGTATGCAGGGAAGACAGATAACAACTCCACTTTCTGACAGTAGGACCTGTTTGACAGGTCCCTTCTGTCAGAAAGCAGAGTTATGTTTGCTATGACATGGTTGTAGCTGTCAAAGCTGTAACCAAGCCACAGCAAACAGCTACGTCCCGGGGCTGGGCACCCGGGCCTTTGCAGGAGCCGGCCCTCGGGGATGGTGGTCCCTAGGGCCATCAGTGTCTCCAACATGGAAGAAGCCCCAGGTGGCGGTCCCCCAGACAATTTAAATATAGTCCATATATAGTCCCTGGGGAGTAGGCGTTGCCATGTGCCCCCTGCACATATTTCTTGCATTGCCCCGGGTAGGTGGCAGTCCCTCGGCTACGGGGCTCAGCTCTCCACCCGTTACAAATAAACTTTTCCCCCGGGACTTGGCCTACCCGGGGGCTTGGAAAAGATGAAGTGTGGATCTGACAAAACTGTTAACAAAATGTTTTTTAACTTTGGGGGTGGTCTCTTTGGGACGCCAACACCAGAGCTTAGGTGTCAGGGTGTTGGTACCCTGACCCCTTTTGCATTTTTTATTGTTTTTTTCTGGGACTTGACTGAAATCCAGTCCCAACGTGGCTGTCAGCTTTTCTTTGTTGAAGTGTTGGCAGCCAATCAGATCTCAGCACAAGATCGGGAGGGGCTGCAAGTCCTTCATGTCCATATCTATACAAAATTGGATTTGGTTAAATTTCTCAAAAACTACTGAATGGATTTGCACCAAATAACAAAAAGGGCTCTCTCTGGACCAGGAGCTACTTTTCTGCCAAATTTGGTGTAATTCTGTCCAGTAGTTTTGGAGCTATCGCTGTTCAGAATCACTATGGAAAAATGAATACGGAAGAGGTGTTTTGGGACCCCTCTTTTTTCTCAGCCACCGATTGACAGATCACTCCAAAGTTTTCCAGACAGCAGATGAAGTGAGCATTGTATTTTCTTTTAAAATTTAGGAGAGAAAGAAAGAGAGAGAGAGAGAGAGAGAGTTAGGACCATGTTTCCATAGAAAAAGTGTTTATTTACCTGCCTCTATCTTTGGCACCGCCTGATCAATTGTCACAATTTTTATTTTTAAGTGTGCCAGTGATTCTTGCTGCACACGGAAAGTTTTCAGGTGATCTGTCAAGCGGGAGCCGAGAAAAAGGGGGGGGGAATAAATTTGCATTTGCCATGTTAAATTCCCATAGGACCTTTGAACACAACGACAGCCCAAATCGCTTGATGGAATTACAACAAATTTGGCAAGAAGCTAGCTGTCAGTATGCAGATTATGCTTTTGCCTATTTGGTGTAAATCTGTTCAGTAGTTTTTGAGAAATTAAAGGGTGAATAAGTTTGCATACCTCTGGCCGTAAGGACTTCTCGAATAATGATGAGTTCATGCAGGGAAATGCACAGCTCTGATTGGCTGCCAACTCTTCAACCAGGATGTGTGGTTATCCATCTTGGGACTCGGCCGAGTCCCAACAAAAAACACAAAAAAGGAAAAGGGGTCAGGATATAGACACCCTGACCCCTTAGCTCTGGTGTTGGTGTCCCAGAGAGACTCACCGGAGCAAAAAAGCAGTTACAAAAAATAAATAAATAAATAAATAAAAAACAAGCGCAGTCTCCTGCACGTGTTCTTTTAAAGTCCCCTTTCGGGCCATGTCCCGTGGGCATATAGAAAAATATGGAGGGGTGCATGAGGCCCCCCTCCTAGGCTTACTACAGCCTCAGGGACCACCAGGGGCTCAACTGGAATATAATGTGGGGGACAGTTTTCCCCTCTGGAGCCCCGAGGGCCACCATCTCTCTGGATCATGTTTGTATTTGAATGGGGGGCTGTGCAGCCCCCCTGCTCCCCAGAGATCACCAACTCCCTGGGGCAAAATAAAAAGTGGGTCTATTTTATTCCCCCGCAGCCCCTGGGCCCACCACCTCCCCAGGGCTAAATTTGAAGTTGGAGGGGGATGCGCAGCCCTCCTCTAGGAGCCAATGATGGCCCTGGGGACTTGCACCACCCAGCTACACAGCCTTCACTTGCACAAAGCAGTTTTCATCTGAATTCCCTGCACGCAAATATGTGTGTTTGGAAGACAGATGAAAACATTGCTGGTATTAAAAGCAGCTCCCTGCTTGGAGGCTTGGAGAAGCAATGCCGACTCCCGCAGGATGTGGGAAGCTGGCTAGTACCACAGGGGCCTTCACATTCTGCCCAAGGTCCTCTCACTCTCTCTCTCTCTCTCTCTTCCATCCCATGAGAGAGAGATTGTCATTGCAATGGTCTCTCCATGCAATGACTTTAAAGAGTAAGACTAGTAAGATGTTTGGGACAAATGTTACAGTTATATTTGGATGCAGAGCAAAACAGAGTCACTTCAGGCCTAATGGTCATGTTTCTTATGCTGTTGCTCAGGAAGCTGAAGGTTCAAGTCCTTGTATCACTTGGTAGTGCATATGTTTATTTACAGGTGTTTGGACTGTTGAACCTTCCTAGCGACTGAACATTCACATTTCTTTCTAATCACATGCATGGGTTCAACTGTCATAGGTATGTCTAGAAGCATCAAAGTAAGGAGTCTTTAAGGTAACTATAACTCGCGCCTTCACCATGCACCGAAAGTTACCCCACAAATTATGACACTCATGGCATCTTCGATAACATCATTGATAAAGTCAGTGTTACATCTACAGTAAAATTATTGATCAGATAACTGTGCATGGCAGGGGCATGAGTTATAGTTATTTGAGATAACTATAACAGGTGAATTTCTATGGTTTGGTATGTTTAAAATGTAAGCCTAACCATAATGTGCCCTAAGGTAACTATAACTCACGTCCCTGCCATACACAGTGTTTTCAGCAAAAACTTTACTGCAAATATTACATTGATATTATTAATGATGTTATCAAACATGTCATGAGTCATGGAGTTTGTGGGGTAATTAGCAGTGCATGGTGAGGGCGTGAGTTATAGTTACCTAAGGGCACGAGTTATAGTTACTTGAGGTCACTCTAACTATAACTGGTGAATTTCTATGGTTTTGTACGTTTAAAATGTGAGCCTAACTATAATGTGGCTATAACATTTGGGGTTTTTTAAGTGAATTTCTATGTTTTCTTAAAATTCTATTTCCTAACAATAGCGTCCTTGTAAACGTTGGTTTTTTCACTGAATTTCAATGGTTTTTTAACGTATAGTAATTTTCATTACTATACGTTAATCTAACCACCACCGCGCAGTGCCTTTGGCTGGGCATGGTGGCAGTTGGCCACAGGGCCAAGCCCCTATAAGCACCCAAACTTACACCCTGCATGGCCTTTACCCATTCAGAGCAAAGGTTGCCCTCAAGACCTGGCCTGCAGCCAGACCCTGTGGCCAACCCCCCCACTAACTACCCAATACCATGCTCTGCACGGCCCTTTGGGCAAGCACGGCAAGAGTTGGTGTCTGCCTCCCTGGGTGTCAGAATATGTGAGATATGGTTACCTTGGGGTGAGAGTGGCTGTGAGAGTGTCTCTCTGGGTGTGAGAGTGCATACATCAGTGTTTTAGTGGGTGCATCAGTGTGTGCGCCGGTCTGTGAGTTTATGCATGAGGCTGTCAATGGGTCTCTGAGTGGGAATGTCTGAGTTGGTTTGTGAGTAAGTGTGTAGTTGTCTAAGTCAGTGTGTGAGTGGCAGAAATTGATTGAAAGAGAGACAGAGAGAGCAAAGAGAAAGTGGCAGGGAGAGAGATAGTGAGTTTTTTAGGATTTGATGTATGATATATTTAGAATGAGATATTTCTGTGCAATTTAAAATAAAAAATGTATATGTCATTTTTAATCATTAAAATAATTTGTCCTTTTTTTTAAAAGGAAATGAGTCCAACTGGACTCAAATTTTGAATGCTTAGTTTGAAGATCTGCGAACTTCACAATGAGCTATTGCTTTCTCTTTTACTTTTATAGCTCTTTAGGAGCTATCTGGGACCGCACGGGAGCACTCAAAGTCTCCCCAGTGGTCTCTTCATATGTATTTATTTGTTATTATTGTTTAAATAAATGTCCTCTATGAGCTCTCTGGCACCGTGGGATAAGCGTCAAGGTTTACCTCGCTGTGCCATTGCTTCAGCAAGCAAGGAGCTGCTTTTAGCAGAAGCTCCCTGCTTGCTGAAGCATTTAATCTCTGTTCCCTGCACACATGCAGGGGACAGAGGTGCAAAAAGGAGAACTTTCCTACACCTTTTCTCTGGGACTCAGTAAAAACTTTTTCTATATGTTAGAAATGGGATCTTTGGTTGGCAGTCAGGGTACCCTCTGTCCAAACAAGGACCCTCACTCTAGTCAGGGTAAAGGAGAATCACACTCAGCTAACCCTCACTCACCCTCTTGGTAGCTTGGCACGAACAGGCAGGCTAAACTTCAGAGTCTAGGTGTAAAGTATTTGTAGCAGCACACACAGAAGCTTAGTGAAAACACTACAAAATGTCACAACACAGGTTTAGAAAAATAGGAAATATTTCTCTAAACAAAACAAGACCAAAAGGACAAAAATCCACCATACACAAGTCAAGTTAGGAATTAAAAAGCAAAAGTAACAACACTGTTAGAGTTTAAAAGTACCTGGGTTGCGTCAAAATAACACGCACAGGGGAGTGTGCGCCGGAAAAAGCTAGCAATGCATTGATTTCTCACCCGCAAACGAGACCGTGCGTCATTTCTCCTCCTCCGGTTGTGTCGGCATGCATCGTTTCTTCTCTCCGCAGGAGAGTGATGCGTCGTTTTTCCACGCCCAGCGATGTTGCATCAAAAATCCGGCTGCACGGTATCAGGAAAACCGCACTGTGTGGGTTGCGACGTTATCAGCCTCCGTCAGTGGGTGTTGTGCGTCGTTTCTCCAGCTACATGCGTAAATCTTCCAGCCGTGATGCAGTTGGAGCGTCAATTCCACCCGCTAATTCGGTGGTGCGTCGTTTCTCAGCCGCATCTGGGAGGGTGCGTTGAAATTTTACCTGTACAGTGGTTTGTGCGGGGATTTTCAGCCTTGGTCTGCCATCTTCACCTTTTAAGGCCCCAGTAACTGGATATGGCACCACTTGGCAGGACAGGAGTCTCAGCAGAGAGTCCAAGTGCTGGCAGGATAAGTCTTTGATGGCCCTGAGACTTCAACAACAGGATGCAAGCTCAGGATGAGCCATTGGAGATTTCTTCACAAGCAGGAACGCACAACAAAGTCCAGTCTTTGTCCCCTTGCACAGGCAGAAGCAGCAACTGCAGGATAGCTTCACAAAGTACAGTCACAGGCAGGGCAGCACTTCTCCTCAGCTCTTCAGCTCTTCTCCAGGCAGAGGTTCCTCTTGATGTCCAGACGTGATCTAATTTTTCAGGGGTTTGGGTGCCCTTCTTATACCCAGTTCTGCCTTTAAAGTAGGCCTACTTCAAAGGAAAGTCTCTCTTGTTTGTGAAATCCTGCTGTGCCCAGGCCAGGCCCCAGACACACACCAGGGGGTTGGAGACTGCATTGTGTGATGGCAGGCATAGCCCTTTCAGCCCTTTCTGGTCTAAGTGACCACTCCTCCCCTCCCTCCTAGCACATATGGCTCATCAGGATTTGCAGGCTACATCCCAGCTCCCTTTGCGTCACTGTTTAGAGATAGGTGCCAACAGCCCAACTGTCAAACTAACCCAGACAGTGAATCCACAAACAGGCAGAGTCACAGAATGGTTTAAGCAAGAAAATGGCCAATTTCTAAAAGTGGCATTTTCAAACACCCAATCTCAAAACCAACTTTACTAAAAGATGTATTTTTAAACTGTGAGCTCAGAGACCCCAAACTCCACATGTCTATCTGATCCCAAAGGGAATCTATGCTTTAATCATTTTTAAAGGCAGCCCCCATGGTAACCTATGCGAGGGATAGGACTTGCAACAGTGAAAAACAAATTTGGCAGTATTTCACTGTCAGGACATATAAACCACATTTATTTATGTCTTACCTTAAACATACACTGCACCCTGCCCTTGGGGCTACCTAGGGCCTACCTTAGGGGTATCTTACATGTAAGAAAAGGGAAGGTTTAGGCCTGGCAAGTGGGTACACTTGCCAAGTCGAATTGGCAGTTAAAAACTGAACACACATACACTGCAGTGGCAGCTCTGAGCCATGTTTACAGGGCTACTAATGTGGGTGGCACAATCAGTGCTGCAGGCCCACTAATAGCATTTGATTTACAGGCCCTGGGTGCCTCTTGTGCACTTTACTAAGGACTTACTAGTAAATCAAAAATTCCAATCATGGTTAACCAATCAATATTACAATTGAGAGCATATACTCTTTAGCACTGGTTAGCAGTGGTCAAGTGCTCAGAGTTCAAAAGCCAACAAAAATAGGTCAGAAAAAATAGGAGGCAGGAGGCAAAAAGATTGGCGATGACTCTGCAAAAGGAAAAAAGTCCAACACTATAGAAACTTTGGCCCTCATCACAACCCTAGTGGTCGGTGATAAAGTGGGGGTAACACCGCCAAAAGGTCGGTGGTAATAACTGTGAAATTATGACCACGGCAGAAACAGCTCAGACAGACAGCCACTTTAACACACCGACCGCCAGGGCAGAATCAACAGGCACCACTGCAGTAACCGCCTACAGCCAGGTGGATGACAATGTCCCGCCCACTGTGTTATGAGACACCAATCCGCCACCTTTTCCGGAGCGGCACCAACAACATCAAAAGCCTGGCGGAAACACTGCACAGAAGGGAAACAACTCACCTCTGGGAAGAACCACAACGCCATGGAGCCCGAGTTGCATGTATTCCCCATGCTCTGCTGCGTGCTGTTCCACTACTGACACCAAAGCTGGCGAAGACGACCACTGTGAGTACTACTGCCTAGCACACAGGGGAGGAAAAAGAGAGTGACACACACATGCAACCCGCAACACCCCCACCCCAACATCATACACAAAAGCAGATGCAGTAACATAACATATTCACCCCGTGCTCCTCAGGAATAATGCAAGGACAACTACTGTAGAGCAAAGAATGTAATAAGATAAATATAGCAGTAATGCGTGTGTCCAAATCAAAAAGTATATACAAATTCACAAAACAGGGGACACTGCCCAGTCCTCAATGTTCGTGGGCCACAGGGGCACATCACAAAGTCCAAGGCCGCACCTCACTCCTGCAACAACACGGAGAGAACCCTGCAGGGGCATCAGGTTGAAAATAGTGAGGGGCCTCAGGTGGGTTGGGTAATGGGGGACACCTCAGCTGGAAGATGGTACAATGCCACTGGTACTGGAGGGGGCAACATGCCCTGTGCTTGGTCCGGGGAGTACAAGGCCACAGTCTCTCAAGTGGATGATTTTCCCACATGCTCTGGAGGGGGCAACATGCCCTGTGCTTGGTCCTGGGGAGTGCAAAGCCACAGTCTCTCAAGTGGGTGATTTTCCCACATGCTCTGGAGGGGGCAACATGCCCTGTGATTGGTCCTGGGGAGTGAAAGGCAATAGTCTCTCAAGTGGGTGGCTTACCCACATGCTCTGGAGGGGGCATCGTGCCGAGTGAGCTTCATCCTACAAAGGATGGGGTGAGTGGATGTCTTCTCCACTGCTTCTGGAGGGGGCATCGTGCCCAGTGAGCTTCATCCTGGGGAGGATGGGGTGAGTGGATGTCTTCCCCACTGCTTCTGGAGGGGGCATCGTGCCCAGTGATGCAGATCTTGGGGAGTGCAAGGTCACAGTCTCTCAGCTGGGTATTAGACCCACAGGTTTTGCAGGTGCCAGGCCGCACGACAGCCCATGGAAGTAGGACTACACACTGTCCGCCGGTAGTGACGGCTGCTCAGTGGTGGCAGTGTTGTTGCTGCTGATGGAGCTGACAGTGGTGGGGGGAGGCTCCAGTCCATGCCCTGCAGCCTCGGACGGCTGCCCACTGGAGCAGGTGGCGGTGCTGGTGGGGGTGCTGCTGGTGGAGCTGGCAGTGGTGGGGGAAAGCTCCAGTCCATCCCTTGCAGCCTCAGAAGGCTGCACACTAGGGCAGGTGGCAGTGCTGGTGGCAGTATTGCTTGTGGAGCTGGCAGTGGTGGGGGGAGGCTCCAACCCATTCCCTGCAGCCTCAGACGGCTGAAACACTGTGGTTGGTGGTGGGGGCTCAGACTGAGTCCCAGCACCAGGCCTCTTGTCTCCACTGCCTGATGTTGCAGGCCCCTTCCTTCCTGCAGCTGGGACTGGATCCTTTCCCTTCCTTCCAGCAGCTGAGGCTGGCTCCTTGCCCTTCCTTCCTGCAGCTTGGGCTGGCTCCTTGCACTTCCTTGAAGCACTTGGGGCAGACACCCTTTCCGTCTGGCTGGCTGGTGGCCGGGATCCTTTCCCACCTGGAGTTGCTGGGGACACTACTGTGCCCATGGACTGGGTGGTTGAGGTTCTTGCCTGGGTTTTGACCATCCTGGACTGACGTGAGGGACGGGGGAGGACTAGGGAAGAGGTCAATGGTGGAGAGGAAAAGCTTCTTAGGGACATTGGGGCAGAAAGAGGAGATGGTTTGGGAGTGGAGGAAGAGGGAGTGGTGGTAGGAGGTGTCAGTCTGCTGTGTTTGGGTACAGGTGCACGGGCTAGATGCTGTTTTGAGGTGGATGGCTGTTGGGTGTCTGAGTGCTTGCGTTTGTTTACTTTGGGAGGAGAGGGCACAGACATAGTGGGAGAGGACACAGGGGACGTGTGCATGGATGTGGGGGTGGTGACTGCCAGTGAGGGGAGTGTACTGATAGGTGTGCTGGTGATGGTGGTAGTGGATGAGGATGTAGTGCATGCAGGTGTGAGCTGAGAAGCAACTGGGAGGGAGGTGGATGACGAGGAGGAGGGGGCCACAGTGGAGGCAGTGGATGTTGGTATGTCCACTTCTGGATGGTGTTTGTGTGAGTGCCTGGAGGATGAAGTGTGGGGCTTGTGTTTTCCATGTCCGCTCTTGTGTGTTGTCCTGGGTGCCTGTTCCTGTGACTGTGTGCTTGGGATTATTAGTCCGATGGTCCTGCCTGTCACACTAATGGCCCACCATAGCCCTTCCCATCCACATACGCACAGACAAGGCCCAGAATACATGCTGCACACTGCCCAGGGCCCATCCACAAACCCCCCCCACAGGAGGCCTTCACACACAGCACTACATGCATTCATGCCCCATGCATTGTGCTCACGATGTAGTCACCTGTTGGTCTGGAGGCCCATATAGCAGTCGGTACTGGGGTAGGACTCCAGCAACCAGTCTCTCCAACTCCGCCGAGGTGAAGGCAGGGGCCCTTTCCCAGTAACATGAGCCATGGTCAGTTCCAGACACAGGTCACAGCAGCACTTGCAGTGTAGGTCCTCTCCTGTTGAAGGTCAGGTAGTAAGTGAGTGAACAAATAGAAAATGGCGGTCAGGTCCACGGCAGTGTGTACCATCACCGCCGGCGTAATTACTTCATTTCCACCTGTCCCTCCATACAGGACAGGAAGACGTAATTTCATGGGGGGGTGCAGGCCACGGATCTTAACTGCGTCACAGTATACATATTCACTATTTGGACATATCCCACCAAAATAATGCCACAATCACAGTATGCATTGAACTGTAGTAGTTGGAATGTATAGATAATGACCAGCTGCTCACTCTTTTACCCCATAGATTGCAACTGCTGCAGATGAATAGGAGATGGAGACATACCCCCATGTACAGACCCCTGGTGGACTCAGCAACAATGGAGGACAGGCACATTATCCTCACCTATAGACTTGACAGGGCCACAATCACAGAGCTGTGTGCCCAATTGGAGCCTGACCTAATATCTGGTATAAGTCACCCTACTGGGATCCCCCCTCTTGTGCAAGTTCTATCAGTGCTCCATTTCCTGGCAACTAGTTCTTTCCAAGTGACAGTGGGCTTGGCAGCAAGAATGTCACAGCCAATGTTCTCAGTAGTGCTGACCAGAGTGTTGTCCGCCGTGATTAAACACATGTGCAGCTACATCGGTTTCCCCCAGGTGGAGGATTTGGCCACAGTGAAAGCTGACTTCTATGCAATGGGACATATCCCCAACATCATTGGGGCAACAGATGGACAATATATTGCATTGGTCCCCCCCTGGCAAAATGAACAGGTGCTCAGAAATCGAAAGAGCTTTCATTCTATGAATGTCCAGATGGTGTGCCTGGCGGACCAGTACATCTCCCACATCAATGCCAAGTATCCTGGGTCTGTGCATGATGCCTTTATCCTGAGGAATAGCAGCATCCCAAATGTGATGGCGCAACTGCAGAGGCACAGGGCGTGGCTAATAGGTGAGCCCTGGTTCCCACCCAGTGGATGTTGGTGTATGGGTATGGTGTGAGCCCTAAGGGTGAGTGTGTGGCCAACTGTTGCCCCTCGATATTTGCAGGTGACTCTGGTTTCCCCAACCTCTCATGGCTACTGACCCCTGTGAGGAATGCCAGGACAAGGGCAGAGGAATGTTACAATGAGGCACATGGGCGAACAAGAAGGATTTTAGAAAGGACCTTCAGCCTCCTGAAGGCCAGGTTTCGGTGCCTCCATCTAACAGGTGGATCCCTGTGCTACTCATCCAAGAAGGTCTGCCACATAATCGTAGCATGCTATATGTTGCACAACCTTGCCTTGCGCCACCATGTGCCTTTTCTGCAGGAGGAGGAGGCTGGAGAAGGCTGTGTGGCAACAGCGGATCCTGTGGACAGTGAAGATGAGGAGGCAGAGGATGAGGATGAGGACTACAGAAGTGCATTATTCTTCCAATGAGAAACAGGTAAGACAGTGTTAATACACATATAATTGACAGTTTAATGTGTGACATTGTCACTGGCAGGCTGTGTATTCCTACTTCTTTGCCAACTCACTGTACCCTTTGGCATCTCTTTTTGCAGATGTTGGTGCCCCACTATTGCTCCTGGTGTGTTCAGTGCAGCCAACTACAGGTCTTTCATATGTAAACATTACTGTAAAGTTGAATTGCAATGTTTTAACCTGGTGAAACAAATACATTTTGAAATCATTTGACATACACCATACTTGTATTTTCTCAAAGTGTGTTTATTGCAATGCTCTGAAGAAGAGGGGGTAGTGGAATGGGCTGAGGTGATGATGGGGGAAAGCCCAGGTTAGAGTCCAGTCTATTTGTTTCACAGGTGCATTGTCCAAGGGGGCAGAGGAAGGGGAGCAATGGCAGTTCAAGGTGGACAGGGTGACAGAGTGAGACACAAGGGTGACAATCAGGGGAGTCTCATTTCCTGGTGGGGGTCTTGCAATAGTCTCTGGCTTCTGCCTGGATCACAGGGAATGTTTGCAGGGTGGTTCACCTTCTGTAGGGGGAGGGGTGCTGGTGGCCTGTTGGTTCTGTGGCAGGTCCTCCTGTCCACTAGCGGCAGCAGAGATGGAGGGCTGTTCAGTGGTTTGGCTAGTGTCAGGGGCCCGGTGGTGTGCCACTGCCTTCCTCATACTGTTGGCCATGTCTGCCAGTACGCCTGCAATGGAGACCAGGGTGGTGTTGATGGCCCTGAAGTCCTCCCTGATCCCCAGGTACTGTCCCTCCTGCAGCCGCATGTTCTCTTGCATCTTGTCCAGGATATGGCCCAGCGTAACCTGCGAATGGTGGTATGCTCCCAGGATCGCAGTGAGTGTCTCCTGGAGGGTCGGTTCCCTGGGCCTGTCCTCTCCCTGTCGCACAGCAGTCCTTCCAGCTTCCCTGTTGTCCTGTGCCTCTTTCCCCTGAGCCGTGTGCCCACTGCCACTGACCCCAAGTCCCTGATTGTCCTGTGTTTGTGGGGTGGCCTGGGGTCCCTGTAGTAGTGGACACACTGCTGATTGTCATGTCTTGGGGACAGAGGTATGGGCACGCTGGGTGGGTGCTGTGATGGTGTTTCCTGAGGGGGAGGTTCTGTGGTGGTGTGAGAGTGTGCCTTGGTAACTGACTATCCAGAGATGCCTGATGGGCCAAGTTGGTCATTTAGATCCAGGCGACCGGAGCTGCTGTCATCACTGTGGGCCTCTTCTGTGGGGGGACTGGATGTTGCTGGCACTTCTTCACCGGTTATGCTGGGTGGGTTACCTGTTGGGATGTAAATGCAGTGCTATTGTTTCTGCTTGTGACATATTGTGCATGGGTGGGTTTCCCTCTATGGTTGTTATTGGCCTGGCAGCTTTGCCTTGTTAGGGTTGTTATTTGGTGGGCTAGCTGATTGTCTCTAGTGTGCATGCTGTGGTGATAGGTGTCCATGCAAGTCTGTGATAGGTGTCCATGGATTGTTGTTGTATACAGGGCTTGGCTTTGGGATGAGTGGGTTGTGATGGTGGGGTGTGTGGGAGGTGGTGGAGTGATGGGAGTGAGGGTGGGGGTATGTGATGGCATGTAGGTAGGGGTGTGAGAGTAATGGGGAATTGACTTACCAGACTCCAGTCCTCCTGCTACTCCTGCCAGGCCCTCAGGATGCATGATTGCCAAGACGTGCTCCTCCCATGTTAGTAGTTGTGGGGGAAGAGGTGGGGGCCCACTGCCAGTCCTCTGCACAGAGTGTTGGTGTCTTGCTGCTATGGAATGCACCTTCCCCGTAGGTCGTTCCACCTCTTCCTGATGGTATCCCTTGTTCTGGGGTGCTGTCTCACGGAGTTGACCCTGTCCATGATCCTCCGCCATAGCTACATCTTCCTAGCAATGGATATCTGCTGCACCTGTGATCCAAATAGCTGTGGCTCTACCCGGATGATTTCCTCCACCATGACCCTTAGCTCCTCCTGAGAGAATCTCGAGTGTTGTTGTGGTGCCATGACTGTAGTGTAAGTGGTGTGTTTGAGGGTGTGTAGGGTGATGTGTTGAGGTGTGTGTTGTAAGGTGTGTGGGTGGTGTACAGGTGATGGTGGTGTGTGGGTCTGGTCTTGTAAGTAGTTGTGATGTCAGTCTGTTGGCAATGGTTTTAGTCGTAAAGGGTTGTGGGTAATGTGGGTGTGAGTTTTATGGTGGTGTGTGGGTGTGGTATCTGGTTGTGTGTCAGGGTGTGTAGTTTGAATTGACCAATGTTGTGTTGTTTTGTTAGTGTGTGTGTATTTTGAGTGCGGTGGTATGTACCGCCAATGATTTACCGCCATTGAATGTCCGCCATGGTGATTCTTGGTTCATAATGTTGTGGGCGTAGTTCTGTTGGCGTAATGGTGTTTGTTTATTACTGACCTTTGGGCTGGCGGACTTGTGTGTGTGGCTGTATAGTGACTGATTGGTATGTGTGTGTCATATGGTTGGCGGATATCTGCCACATCGGCGGTATGTTGGCGGCAGTCGGCATGGCGGTAAGTGGGATTTACCGCTAATGTCATAATGAGGGCCTATATCCTAACTATAAGTACCTAGTTGCGACCACCACTAGGTAATACATATATATAACTAATGGGAAAACAAATTTATATATATAGGGACATGAAGGATTCCAGTCTTGTGCTGATATCTAAGTGGCTGCTGACCCTTCAACAACACAAGCCGTTGAAGTGTTGTCAGCCATCTGCTGAAAGCAAGACCCAGGAAAAAGGTGTAGGAAAGTCCTCCTTTTTGCCCTGGCCACTCCCAAACTTTTTGGACAGATACTGGTGGTTACTGACTCTTGGCTATGCCCCGGCTATTACTAACCAGTCCCAGAGCCAGTGCTCTGTGTAAACTGTATATCCAAATTAGGCTAATTATAATTGACAGTATCAACCTACCTATAACCCCCGAGCATATGATAGGGCATGTAGGTTTAGAGACTTCAGCATAGATAGTGCACCCATAGGTGCATTGCTGAGATGCCCAGTGTAATTTTAAGGGAAGGCCTGCCTTGCTGGTGGCTTTTAAATTAAAGTTACCTTCAAACTCAACTTTGGAATTACAAGTACTTCCAAAGTCTGAAACAACATTGTTTGTACATATAAGTCACCCCTAAGGTGTATCCAAGGTGCCCCCCCACCCCTCCCAGGGTTGGGTGAAGTGTAACTATAAGCAGGGACCTTTTATAAGACGTTTTATAAGCCCTGGAGAGTGAAATAGCCAAATTCATTTTTCCTTCATTGTAGTGAATGAGGAGACTTGGGCCCATATTTATACTCCTTTTGCGCCGGATTAGCATATTTTTTTTACGCTAATCCAGCGCAAACTTAACACCATATTTATATTTTAATGCTACACCCGCCTAACGTCAAAATATCCGAGTGTGCGTCATTTTCTGGATGCGTGAAACCGCCTTGCGTCAATGAGATGCAAGGTAGGCGTTCCCGTCCAAAAAATGACTTAAACACCCGTGCGCCATATTTATCCAACCGGGCAAAAATGGCACACAGCTGGGAGGCGGAGCTGGAAAATGACGCAAATCCCAATTTGCGCAAAATTTTAACGCCTGGGTCAGGGTAGGCATTAAAATTGGGCAAACACACCACTACTTAAGGAAAACTCACAAAAGCAACATCATTGCTCAAGAAGGAAGACATGGAGGTGCTACTCATGCAGCATGCTCGAAGACGCAGAGCACAGGACCAACAGCAGCAGCTACCACCACACCAACATGGACCCCAAAGGCAATGCAGAAAGCAGGAGAGGATATTCAGGACCAGGACAACCCTTCACGGCCTCAGGGAACATGACATCATCCGGAGATACAGACTAAACTGGCAAGCCATACAGCAGATGCTGCACCACATTGAGTCACAGTTGGCAGCCAGCTTGCGGACACCCCACATCATTCCACCAGAGACCAAGCTGCTAGTTGTCTGGCACATGTTGGCAAGTGGCTCATTTCAAACCACTGGTGCCCTGGTAGCCAGAATCTCACAGCTCTCATTCTCTGCCTTCCTTCCCAAGGTACTTGATGCCATCATCTCCCTCACACCCCGCCACATCAGCTTCCCCAACACACAGCAGAAGCAGCAGGAGACCAAACAGGGTATCAAATTATTGGCTTTCCGCACGTGCTTGGTGCCATTGACTGCACACATGTCCGGATCTTGCCACCTGCTGCAACCGAGCACCTATACAGCAACGGGAAGCACACCCACTCCATCAATGTGCTGCCCATTGTGGATCACCAGGATTCTTCACCAACATCATGGCAAAGTACCCTGGGAGTGTACATGATTAATTCATCTTCCGCTACAGCACCATCAATCGGCACTTCCAGGATGGATGATATGGCAATGGCCTACTTGATGGTAAGTACAGAAACCTAGTAATTTACACACAGCACAGCAACCCTGTAGCACACCCAACATATACACCACTACATTGACAAGTGGCGAGGAAGACACTGAGGTGAAACACTGGTAGTCATGTTTGATATCCTGACCCAATGTGATACACACCTATGGACAAATGACGGATGCAAATAACAATAGATGCCATTCTATAGCCACACAGGACCAATTTAAAACCACACAGTGACAATGACATAGCCTTAACAGGCAGTACAACTTGCAAGATGAACCTTTCAATATCCCATAAGGCTACAGTCAATCGCACACACTTCCAAGCAATACGTCCTGTGTAAGGGGTGTGTAATGTGTGCTGCTGCAGGTCAAACACCACGAGACACATAGCATGATGACGCTGACTCAAATGAAGGTGACATGGAATTATTGAGGAAGTACCAACATCTCACATCACTCCTGGGGTGACATTGCCAACTAGCAATAAGGAAGTGGACTGTGCTATGAAAACATGTGGATGTGACACTAATGCAAAGTGCACACTGCTACACATACAGGTTGAGACAATTCCCCATATACATAACAGATGTACAGGGAGATGGACCTTCCTACACTAAAACCTTCACCCCCACAACCAAGTTAGCTAGCTCACCTAGAGCAAGTTCAGTAGTGTATGTGCATGGTTGCACATAAGCCAACTGGGTGAGGGAACAAAAATAGGTTTGCATAGAACTTGTCACACATGGGATAATTGTACATTGTCATTAGTGAACACTTCAGTGCTGCCAACGTCTGGAGATGTGTTGTGCATTGTCACCTAGCCAAATCAAAGGGTCTCTCTGTTGCATTTCACCTGCAATGACATATGTCTAATTGGATGGGATGTTCAGGCCATATAGTGCAACCATGTTACCACCACAGTGGAATCTATTGTGTGTGTGGAAGTATCATGTCACCACACACGGACACTTCTTTCTCACTACATAATGCATGGGAGATGCACACTGAACTGCAAATTTCTAAATAAACCACAGATATCATGTCAATCAGCCATACACCAGTTTTGCTAGTCAAACAACCCAATGCAGAAGGAACATCACAAAAGCCTAGGATCCCACACAATACCACAAACACATATGAGTCACAGACGACTGAAGATAACAACTGCCATGTAAAGTGACAATCACAGTGCAACCTACAACAAAATACTTACCCCCATTTTCTCTTTCAGCTGATCAGGGTTACGGGATCCAGCCATGGATCATGACCCCATTTGCCAACCAAAACACAGCAGCAGAGCGTGCATATAATGAGGCACATCGTAAGACATGCACCATAGTTGAGCGGACTGTTTGCATCCTGAAGTCCAGACATCACCGGAGGCAGCCTCTTATATACCCCTGAAATGGTCTGCAAGATCATTTTGTCCTGTGCCATCCTGCACAACATTTGTGTGAGGAGGAATATTTCCCTCTATGAACCAGAACAACAAATGCCTGGAGAGGAGGAGGATGCTGTCTGTGAAAATGAGGGGAAACATCCAAGCACAGCTACAGGATTAAGTCGCAGACAACAGATCGTACAAAACTTTGTTATCATATGGAATTAAACACCTCACTTCATCACTCAATCATGCTTTGGTTAATTATTTATGCATCACATGAGCTCTAGGAATCATAATCAAAGTTTTGCCTCATGGAGCATTGCAGAAATACAAATTTTCATACTGCAAAAGCCACATCACATTTGATGGGTATGAATGTACAGCAAACATCACACACAGTTTTAATGACATATATCCTGTCTATTTCACATTTGAAGGGCAATATCATAGGACCACAGCTATGTTGCCAACATGGTCCATTGTAGCATATGACACACAACTAAGACACCAGCAATCATAAGGTACAAAAGTGCATCGTACATGAGGCAGTGGATGTGCAATTGCATTGGTAACAGGAATGCATGACCAGACCCTTGACAGCAGTAAGTGTGACATCAGCCATCTCTGCAAGGAGCATGTGTGACAAGAAGTGCATCAAACATGAAAATGGATAGCACAAGTGCCCCAGGTATGACAAGCATTGCTCACAGGACATGCCCTGTGCAGGTAATAAGTCCTGCCACTGCCATGTTGTAAGTCTCTGCCCACCCTTCTCTAGGGGGCGCTGTAAAGGGACTATCTGTACCCTGAGAATCAACATCTACACTCACCCAGACTCCCAATCTAACTCCTGTGTGCTTCCCTCTACAGTATGGCATGCCATAGTTCTAGTTCATCAGTCTGCATGGACTTCAGGTCCCATAATGCACTGCCCGGTAGTCGGTAATACCTGTAATATGCTGTCCATTGCTTCCCATGTGAAAGGTCCGGTTGGCCCTTTGAACTTGATTCTCAACTCCAGGACTTGTGAGAGACTGAATATGCACACACCTGTGAGCACTTCCATGCAGCCCAGCCATTTGAACCTTCCCTGCCCTTGCTGCTGCCTGGAACTGCTTAGAAGCTGCCATTTTCTGAATCTCCTTGTTGTGCATTGGCGAACAAATCACTTGTGTACCAGAGCCCTTGGGGGATTGTGTAACAGTGCAGAGTACAACAGAAACTGATCTTTGTTCCAACAGTGTTGTTCCTGCTTGTCCCAGTCAGAGTCTGCTCACTGTGTATTTGCCTTGTTCATGTTTGTTCCTGACAGAACCTGCATCCTGTTAGCCAGACTACTTCCAGTCTTTGCATTAACCATAGACATTCTGGCCCATATTTATACTTTTTGACGCAAAACTGCGCTAACGCAGTTTTGCGCCAAAAAAATTAGCACCGGCTAACGCCATTCTGAAGCGGCATGCGGGCGCCGTATTTATTGAATGGCGTTAGCCGACCGGTGCTGCCTGGTGTGCGTGAAAAAAAAACACGTACACCAGGCAGCGCCGGCGTAGGGAAAAATGGCGTTTGGGCGTCTAAAAATGGGGCAAGTCAGGCTGAGGCAAAAAAAACGTCTTAACCCGATTTGCGCCATTTTTTTATGACGCCCATCCCCCATTGAAATGACTCCTGTCTTAGCAAAGACAGGAGTCATGCCCCCTTGCCCAATGGCCATGCCCAGGGGACTTCTGTCCCCTGGGCATGGTCATTGGGCATAGTGGCATGTAGGGGGCACAAATCAGGCCCCCCTATGCCACAAAAAAAAATATATATATACTTACCTGGACTTACCTTAATGTCCCTGGGGTGGGTCCCTCCATCCTTGGGTGTCCTCCTGGGGTGGGCAAGGGTGGCAGGGGGTGTCCCTGGGGGCAGGGGAGGGCACCTCTGGGCTCATTCTAAGCCCACAGGTCCCTTAACGCCTGCCCTGACCCAGGCGCTAAAATCCGTCGCAAATGCGGGGTTTTTAGACCCGCCCACTCCCGGGCGTCATTTTTGCCCAGGAGTATAAATCCGACGCAATAGCATTGGAGTCATGTTTTAAGACGGGAACGCCTACCTTGCATATCATTAACGCAAGGAAGGTGTTCACGCAAAAAAATGAAGCTAATTCCATGAACTTTGGCGCTAGACGCGTCTAACGCCAAAGTATAAATATGGAGTTAATTTTGCGTCGAATTTGCGTCGGAAAAAACGATGCAAATTTGGCGCAAACGGAGTATAAATATGCCCCTCTGTGTGGCTACATTTGTCTCATAGTTGGTTTCCATGCCTCTGTTTCCTCTTGGGGTATTGTGTCTGGGAGGTCTACGATGAATCCTCAAATGTATAGTATAGTTTAATTTGTTTACCTATTGTATTTTGTTCTTGGACATATATTCAAATGGGCTAATCCAGCCACCCATCCCTTGTCTGGTTTTGCATGTATTCATTAGTACCAAACAGTGACAGTGTGCTATGGCTGTATGCATGGATTTGGTACTGCGCCTCCAGCACAAAAAACAAGGGCTGCTAATGTGTATGTAAGGACAAAACATGTTTGTGCCATGACGGTCCAGTCACAGATTCACTTCTGCCACCACCTTTTGATGGGGCTTGCGTGGTGACTAGCTGTGAGATTAATCAGCACAAAGGCACTGATGTTCCCTGTTGCAGTGGGAATTTTAGAGCCCACCCTGTGTACAAATGTTGTGATGAAACCTGCCTGCTTCCTATTACTGATCAATAACGTATTGTAGCACACCAAGGTTGCTCTGTCATCAGCCTTCTGAAATTTCTGCTGTGCCATAGCTGGACTATCCCCATGTATGCCGTTAGTTGATCTTTGGCTTTTGTTCAAATCTGCTTTGAAGGATACTCTGTTAATTCAAGGGTTGGCTCCACAGACTCATGACTAGACCGGCACGTAACTGTGACAACATGGAGGCCAATACTGACACAGGGTACACATGGCCACACACTTGAACTGGACACCTTTGTGCAATGAACCACTGGAAATATGTGAAGACATGCAGCATGGTCTACTGGTCCTCCACTGCCACAGGAGAAACATAGGTAATTTACATGAGTCAAACTTTGGTGTACATAACAATTTTAGGATTGGATTTGAGACTCTGTGCCACAAACACTGTACCTATCTAGCATGTTCAAATGCCTGACTCATAGGTAGTATACACACAAGTGACCATGAAGTCGTATCCAACATTTCATTACATGTTAGGGGTAACATATCTGACATAGCCATTATCAGCCGTCCTCGATCTTTCCTGTGTATAGTTAATTATGGGAAATGCTTGGTCCCCAATGTCAAGCAAGTACACACAGCATAAGAGGGAACAGATATTACAAACACATATCATGACTGATGTACCTCAATGAATGGCATCTGATGGTTATACCCATTTGTAACACATTCATACATGTACATTACGCCAAATCTGTTGCATGCCGTTCCCAGTGAGGCACAACAATAATTTGAACAGACAATTCACACACATAAACACACAGGCCATGAATCTGTTTGTTTAGTAGCGTAGCCTTGCTGTCCTCTATTGATGCAACAACTGCTCAAACTGGAAAAATCCTATTTTATTTCCAAAGTTTGTGTTGCTGTTGGGTCAGTTAAGAGAGCTAATCCTGCACAACAACATGAGTAATATGGGCCTCAGTAGTAGGGTCTGTCACATGTGCCCAAACACTAGAACACACACTGCAGGTCATACCATCCCATCTTTGTATAGTTACAGGCTGCATGCATGTTAAAAATTGAAAAATCACTCAAACACAGTTTAAGACAGATTTTGTGGCGCAAACGCGTCAAAAAAGACACATATGTGTCAAAATATAACGTATATGCGTTAAAAAATGACCCTTATGTGCTCAAAAAGATGCATATGCGTTAGAAAATTATGCATATGCGTTAAAAAATTACACTCAAGCACATTAAACATCAATTGGTCCCTAGAGTTAATTCCATCCATTGAAAATGTATTGATCCTGGAATGCGTGGGAATTTTCATGCATATGCGTCAAAAAATATTGACGCAAACCCCGTAAGCATCATAAAATTACACGCAATACAAAAAACGGGCCACAATTGAGACAGGAAGTCATGTAATAGGATATCCTGTTTGCAGAAATGGTACAGTGGGTGTACTTTCACTTTCACTTTTCAGTCTGAGATTATTCTAGACTGTGTGGCTGTGTCTTGAGTTGTCTCTTTGAATATTGTGAATTTGTCTCCTGTGTGCTCTTTATATTGTCTTTTGGTGACTTGTAAGTGTCTGTGGTATCTGTGTAAGTGTATTATTGTCATTTATTGTATTTAGATTTCTCTTTGTACTGTTGGGAGTCTGTTTGTGGGTAGTGTTAGTTGGGGTATTGTTGGTCTGTCTGTGGGTTAGATAAGTTTCCTTTTCCTACCTCCTTTCCCGGTTTTCCCTCTTAAGCTTTTTCTTTTCTAATTTTGTTGAGATGTTGGGAAGGCCACGACTGGGGCGAATGGGTGCGGAGGAGCTAGGGGCATTTGTATTGCTGGTGTGGCAGTTCCTCCCCCTGATATTGGAGGCTGCGGGCCGTGTGATACAGGGGTATCACACGGAGGCAAGAAGGCTGAGGTGGGCAAAGGTGCTGTTCCACTTGTGGCGCATATTCAACAGCCAGCGCAACGACCACCAGCTGAAGCATCGATGGGCTGACCTGGTGGCCCGAGAGCAGGACTTGCTGGACGACCTGGGTGTGGTGATTGGTGGCCCTGTTGGTGAGTACAAAATGGACTAATGTGTACAGTACAATGCTCTGGAATGACAGTAGCAGATGGTGTGACATGCTGCATTCAATGTTTTTGGACATGTGGAATGCAAGTTGAACAAACTGTGGCCCTGATTTATACAATTTTTGCAACGTCATTTGTTGATGCAAAAGCCGCGCAAACTTACAAAATACACTTGTATTCTGTAATTTAGTGCTGCTTTTGCGTCAATAGATGACAGTAATGCGGCACAAACAAAAGTTTGAATCAGTGCCTGTGAGTGTACCAGGAATGGGATGTATTTCACATGGTAATACATGGAAACAATGTAGTCCCCAGTTTTGTGGAACCATGTCCGAACAGTATTCATGGCCATACGTACCAAGCTCTTCATAACCTCTGCTATTATCTTAGGCCTATATTTCTACTTTGTTTGTGCTGCATTTGCATTATTTCTGGATGCAAAAGTATCACACACTTGCTACATTCGAATATATTTTGCTAATTTCCATAGCTGTAGCGTAAACAAATGAAGCAAATGCAACACAAATAAAATGACACATCTGGCCCTAAGATCACTGTTTCTGTGTGTTTACACCTAGACAGATAATCTTTCACAAGGCCAAACCCAAATGGGCCATGATGCTATTAGATTGCAGTAGCACAAAACAGGTTCATCTCGTGGCTTTTCAGAGTAGGCGTTGAAATCCTGTCATTGAGTAGCAGGGCCAAACAACATTTTTAGCTTGGGCGCAATTGCTGGTACTGAGCTAGTGCAGTTACCTTCTGTGTCACTTTTGTGCCAACCCATTTTGTAAAGTGAATGGGTCATCATGGGATCCCTGCTGTTTGTGAATGCTTGGTCACAAACTATTTTTGAGCATGATGTTGTGCAAGGGACCAATGACTGCTTCCATGACACTATTTTAGTGAAGAAATAGGTTGTTATTTTACTTTTGGTACCCTCTTGTTGATATATTGCAGCATTTCCACAAATGTTAACTTCTCAGTATGAAGGCAGTCATAGACATGGTGATCTGCTAAGATCAGCAGGCCAGCATTCCTGTGAGTGCCGCCATTCCCAAGGTGCTTTCAAATAGAGACCTACCTCATCATGTTTGCAGAAGTAGGACATTTGCTAACCCATGTTTTTATTAGCGAACAGTGTCAGTTCGGTTGTACTACTACTGATCACCCAACTTAGAAATTCTAAGTTGCTGATTCTGGCAATGTGTGATTTACAATACCTGATATAAGTACACAGGGCCCAGAGTAACACATTTCAGGTGCAATGACTACACCTCTTCCCATGCATTCTGTCAAGAATGATCAACTAAGACACTGTCAGCATACATCTTTTTGCTGTTTAGAATCAGAAAAGTGGCCAATCCATGTTTAGCGTAACATTGTCATCAAGTAACACACAGGATCCCTGCCATCATGTTGTCATAGGGGGCATATATGGCTCAGGGCACACTGCCAATGTGGCATATGTAACCTACATACAACGCTGGCACACCTATAATGGATCACCGAAAGCACAATAATTCCTGAACGCAAATCGACCCACATGAGCATCACACAGTTACTCATTGTCCCTTGATGCACAAGCCACAATACCTGAGTCACTGGTATTGCAGTGCACCATGAATGTGGCATTGCATGTGTCTCCCAGTTACAAAAGATGAAATGGAGTACCCTCTGGAATGAATAAAGCACAAAATTAAGTAATCATGTTTGGCACCACATGATTGTTAGGGCCAGTGCATATGTGCATATGTGTCTATCACTGGCTGGAGTTACAGTGTCAATGCATGTTTGCAGTGGTATGTCTGTTGGGGTGTCTACATGCCTGATGTGCAGCTCTATCATATAAAATGTCACACACAGTAATTTGTTGTTCCAACTTTTGCACACTGAGCAGACATTGAGCACATATCACCCTTCCATGTTTTACAGGTGGACCAGCCCCCTACACAATGGGTGAGGTGGCTTGATTTGCGGACCCAGATGTATCCAGTCAGTGTTAATATCTTTGTCCTGTGTTGTGTTTGCAGCTGTTGTGTGATTGACTCCTGTGTGTTGGACTCATTGCAAGATAGGATGAGCTGGCACGTAATCTGATATGTGACTTGACTGGAGGTTGACATATTGTTCCATGGGAGAGTTAGACATTCAGCAGCAGAGAGTCATATATTGGGAGTCGGGTGCTGCGCAATAGGGATGGGCAGGTGAACAAGGTGATTTGCTGCTACATGTATGCCAAAAATTGATTTGGAGGTGGCCAGTGTCATAATTTAGTCAGCAAGTCATACCCTAATTCACACAGAACAGTGATGCATCACTTTTACATACAGACTTGCGCATCCCTGTTAAGTAATGAACATGTAGGACTGTATAGGTGACTGTCCCGCAGCATCTAGCTCCACATGTTGTACTCCATTTACATGGCACTTGAGTGAAATGTCATAGGTGTGCATGCAGGTCAAGGCCAGATGGGTGCTTGCATCAATGTGGTTGATTTTGGAAATGTGCCAGTGAGATCTAATGATGTTGACAATTGTCCACAAATAGAAACATGAATGTAGATGTGATTGTCCAATGGTTGACTCAATCCTAGTTGGCAGGCCTCCTTACCTGTGGTGGACTGACTAAACACATGCACAGCTGTACAAAGCTTTGTGGTTGTCCTTGATGTTTGAAAGTATGTGTTGCATGTCCATCCCCTCCTGAGGCACAGGGTTAGGGCTAGAAACTATGTGTAGCTAGGTGTGATGGTCACAGTGTAGATGACAGACATGTAATTCAAGCATTCATGTGTGCCAAACTACAATGCCCCCTTATGATTACAAACTGCATACCGTCCTGGCAGTTCCATATACAAATCACAGGTCTTGTGTGCCTTGAATGTGATCCAGAAGATAGTGATTAGTCGGCATGGCACATGTTGAGTACTTGCAGAATTTGTTATGTGACAAATAGCATTCCATATATGCACAGATCATTTAATTAAGCACACACCTTGTTGTGCATCGCTGTGCTGTTAGATAGTTGATGGTTTGGCTGCATTGGCATGTCATTCCTCAGGGACATTCTATCATCTGTACTGTGATTTGGACTGCATGTGCTGTTTTTGATGAAGTGTTAGAATATCATCTGTACATGTATCACACAATGATGTCACTAATGTTTGCCTATCTCTATTTTTACAGCTGCCAACATGAATGCCCAGGAGATACGTGAATATTCAGAGGCAGGCAGTGCGGAACCGCCACATCCTCGATATGGAGGCTGGGTTCCGTAATATGGCAAGGGGATATCGTCATGAGAGAGCCACAGGAGCATGGAGGGCATTTAGCCAAGGGGGGACCAGCATTGCCCACAACTTCCACTACCACAAGAGCTGAGACCACTGTGGACCCAGGGATGACAGCCACTCCAGCTGGTCCCTCGACCTCGTCAGCCCAATGCCCACAAGCAGCACCTTCTGCACCTCCACTTCCAACCATGGCACCAGCACCAGTTACAACAAGTGCTACCCAGACAACACCAGCTGCTGTCATGGACATGACCGAGTTCAGGACACTACAATGTGACATGCAACGTTTGTTGCGCCGGATGGACACCCTGCAGCAGGAGGTGGTCCACAATTACAGGAGACTGCGAGGGATTAATTAAATCCTGAGGAGGGCCAATCTGTGACTTATTGATCCTCACCGATAATTCCGTCCTCTCCCTCCTCTTTCCTCGTTCTTTTCTTTAGTGGGTTTAGGGGGCTTAGTGTTAGGTTAGAGTAGGCTGTTAGTTTAGTTAGGATAAGTGGGTTGGGGGGCATTATATTATTATTTCATGTTTGTTTGTGGGTGGGTGAGGGATTATGTTGGGTTTATGTGTATAAAAAAAAAGAAAATTATAAAATAAAAAAATACAAACAAATCTATATTTGTTTAGGCTAAGTTAGTATGTATTTAGGTTAGTATACATTGTCCTACACGTGTCCCGTCATAAAAGGGGGGTGGGGGAGTTGATATTTAGAGTGTTTAGTTACATGTGGTAGGTAAGTTTAGCTTATGGTAGTTAGGGTCAGTTATGGGTAATATATAGTTAGAATATGTTAGGTTAGTTTAGGTGGTTCCCATAGTTTAAGTTTCCTTTCATACTGACTAATAAAGCTTGCTGTACTCCTTTAGAGTATGTGTCATATACTTGGGGATGACAGTGTAAATTTTGTATTTGCATTTGTGTTCCATCCTGCATCCAAATTCCATTCTTGACATGGTTATTCCCACTTCCAAATGAGCTGTCACATTGGCTCATTGTCACATTTAATGTGTCACATTACACAGAGAGAAAGTGGTTGTGTAAGTGCTATTTATTTTAAAGTGCTGTAGTGCAATATTTACATAGTCCAGGATTGTAAGTCCATTA
The DNA here is from genome assembly GCF_031143425.1 of Pleurodeles waltl. Classification (NCBI taxonomy): domain Eukaryota; kingdom Metazoa; phylum Chordata; class Amphibia; order Caudata; family Salamandridae; genus Pleurodeles; species Pleurodeles waltl. The sequence goes on along the minus strand of NC_090437.1, from coordinate 218,775,867 downwards.
GTGTGACGCCTTCTATTGTGACGCAACACAAGTGCAATGGTAAGGGATAAGTCATTGGACATGCTGTGATGGAGTGTCATTCAGGTCAGAGTAACATGAATTGTTAATTAGGTAGTGACAGACAATTGCATTGCATAGTGGTAAGGTAAATAGTGTGCTGGAGAACAGTGAATGTTACCAAATGTAGCAAGACTTTCATGTTAACAAGCACAGGACATAGGAAATCAGTGCCCATGTGGCATGGACTGGTGCTACTGATTACAACTACGGGTGAAGGTGATCCATTCTACGTCTTCATCTTCTGATGTGTGGGTCATCTCCTGTGCCCTTGGTGGTGGTGGGTTAGAATGGGCAACACACACTTCAGTGTTTGAAGAAGTGGACTCAGAAGTCTCGGTAGCTGCCAACTGTGGGGCTATTAAGGGCATTACTGCAGCAAAGAGGAACTACTGGTTCTTGAGTATAGCAGCTACATCGCTGTGGTAGGCAGCCAGGTTGGCCCTGAGGGGGTCACGATTCAGTTGTGCACCCAGTGAAATGTTTAGGATGCCAGGTGTTGTGGCAACTCCCTAACTGCTGTGGTGAAATCACGAACACACTGTTGTAGTCCTTGCAGTAGGGATTGTTGGACTTGAATGGCTGCTGACTGTTCTGCGGATGACATCATGCACATGCACATCTCCTCAAGGCTGGCTGCCATATTTTGCATCCCCACCTGCACCTCCTTGGCCAGCTCCTGCTGTACTCCCACTACTGTCCTCTCAAAGGTTGTACCAGTGTCATCAGAGTCCTCAGCTGGGTTTGAGGTGGCAGGTCGTACTATTGTGGTGGTGGGTGGGTCCTCTATGATGGCTGCTACATCTGTGCTCCTCCTTGCGACTGAAGGTGCGGTCTGGAGGGTTCCAAGGACATCTTGCAATGAGATATTGTAAAATTACTGTGTCTGTGTTGTGGCAGTTGTAATGTGACATCACTGACTTCCTATTAGTGGGACATTGTAATCTTGGTTCCTGTTCATTGTCCTTGTCATTAATATTAGCATTCTCACAGGCCTATGCCCCACCTGCATGTCACATGTAGTGTGGGCAGTTTGGGAAATTGTCTGCATCACATCCTCTAGGTGTAGAATCTGTTCAAATTGTGTGTTACCACCTTCTTGTCCTACTCAGCCCTCCCTCTACTTCCATTAGCATGGTGAGGCCTTGCAATGGCTGTGGGTGTTCTGATGCCACTTGCACCACACTTAACAATATGGGACTGACCCAGTCTCTGATATTTCACATACACCTATACGTTGCTAAGACCTAGCACATACTATGTATAGCACTGGCATGGCACGATACAGGTGTCAGCATTGGTAGTGTGTCATGTGGATGTTTCCCAATGTGTGCTACATTGCACTGCACTGATGGGCCTGCCAGTGTTCCATTTCCTCTTATGACTGTGTGGTTGTGTTTCACTAGCTAGACACATATGGCCTCCCCCTCAATGCTGTTATCTTAGCAGTATGACAGTTGAGATGTTGCAAGGTGGCATTGCAGATATTTTAACACAGGCACGGGGTGGACCCTGGAATGGGCAGCATGGGTATGACATTACTGCTGTATACTTCATAATGTAAGTAACAATACATAATGTTTATGGCACCTATGAACATGATCATTTGAAAGGATTTGTTAGGAATTAAAGGGGATTGATCACGTCATCATCCTGAACCCTCTATTTTGGGTGTGTTTGATCTAGGGGCACCTAACTGCCATTTGCTACTTGACCAGCACACACAGCACAGGTGGTAGTGTCAACTGTGGTCAATGGTAAATGCCACTTGTGGAAATGGCTTGAGACTGGAAATGACCCATAGTTCATGTTGTGACAATACCAGCTCTCCTGTGAGAGCAGCCCAGTTTTGCATTCCAGCCTACCCCCCTGGACTGGCTTTGCCTATCCAACAGCCTTAGCATGGCAGAGTACCCCTATTCAAAGGTTGTTTATTCAGTATTGTGCTGTGCCCTTGGTTTCCCCTGCCCAGCCCATGCACCCGTCCTGTGCCCCTTTGCCCTTTCTACTGCCTGATTTCCATGGCTGACATGCATTGTGTAGAAGGTATGTACCTCCCCCTGCGTGCAGTTAACATTTAGGCATTTTTGTCCCCCATGCAACTTAACCTGCATCTGTGTTGTTTCCTAGTAGTCTGCGCTGTCCTGTCCTTGAATTCCTGTGACGATCTCCTCTGGGATGATGGCTGCCACCATCTCCTCCATCTGGTCCAGGGTCTCCTGTGGTGCTGGACTCCCACCTCCAGTCTGCAGTGCTGCCTTCCTGTTCCTTGCTATTTTTTCCTTGGTCCTGCACTTGCAGTCATGCCAGCATTTCTTGCACTCCGTGACTGTTCTACGGACCTCTGCCACACTGTTGATCTTGTCGACAATTTTTTGCCAAATTGCCTCTCTCCTCCCAATTGACAATTTTGAGGTGACAAAAACATGATGCTGGTGTTCCGTCACCTCTCTGACCAGTATTTCATGCTCCTCTGCACTGAAACAACACTTCCTTTTCTTCTTCTTCTCCCTCTCCTGGGTCTTGTCTGTGTCCTCCTGGCTGGTTCCTGGTTGGTTGGGGTCTCCCTGGGGTCTCTCCTGGGATCCATTTTGGGGCTCCTTAGCGTTTTTTGCTGAGTTTGCGCTGCTTTTTGATGCTATTGCGGTGGAAATGGTTTGTGTCTGGTTTGCGACGTCGCACACTGGATTAGAGTCATTTTCTCTGCGTTAATATCTTTTTGCTTTACGATGTGGCGCAATGATTAGAGTAAAAAAAAAATGACTCTAACCAATGCTTTTTTTTTGTGCCACCCGGGCGTCAAATATATACTTTGACGCATGGTGGTGCAAAAAAATGGCGTTAAAGTTTTTGAAGCAAAACTGCGTTCGTGCAGTTTTGCGTCAAAAAGTATAAATATGGCCCTTTATTTTTGAATAATAAAGTCTCAAAAGGAGCTAGATATTTCAAGTTTGATATCACACTGGTTGTAATAATACATCAAACAACTTGCTATTGTTGAATTTAATGTAACTAGTTCAGGGAAAGAGGTTTAGAACTATACCTGAAGGTTGCCAATGTTCGCTCCAGAGTGACCTTCTCGGACTGGTGTTTTAAGTTGGAATAGCCATTGAAATTCACTGAAACAAATAAAAGTTACAGGGGTATTTTAGATAGGAAATAGAATTTTAGAAAAAACATAGAAATTCACAGAAAATAAGCAAATGTTACTGGAATGTGTTTATAGTTATGTTATGAATTGACTCGCACAAAACAATAGAAATTCAGCAGTCATAGTTAGAGTCAGGTAACGACAACTCATTCCCTAAGGTAACTAAAACTCGTGCCTTCACTGTGCACTGCTAATTACCCTAGATATGACAGCACTCATGACAACTTCTATAAAATCATTAAATATATGTGTGAAACATTAGCAACCATATTATCGAACAAATAATTGTGCATGGCAGGGCGGAAAGTTATAGTTGCCTTAATCTTTATTTGTATTGGGGGCTGCCCCTATAGCCTCCCCACAGCCCGGGGACCTTCACCTCTCTGGGGTTAAGTTTCAAATGCATGCGGAGGGCCTGCATGACTCCCAGCAGCCACAGGGACATCACCTCCCAGGGGCAAAATTCTAATTTGTATTGGGGAATGCCCGTACAGCTTCCTCCACAGCCCCAGGTACCGCCAGCTCCCATGGCTAAATATCAAATGAATACAGGAGGCCCATGTGCCACTTCAGCAGCCCCAGGGACAACCAACTCCATGGGGTAAAATACAAATTTGTAATAAGGGAGGACTGTATGGCCTACCCCACAGCCTTGGGGACTGCCATCTCCCTGGGGCTAAATATCAAATGAGTGTGGGGGGCCTGTGCAGCCCCCCTGCAGCCCCAGGGACCTCCACCTCCCCAGGGCTAATTTGAAACAAACATTGGAAGAGGGCCACCCAGCCCACCTCATGGAGCCAATAATGGCCATAAGGACCACCACCCTCCACGGCCAGATCCTCCTATGTCCTGTGATGCCCACCCCTGGGACATAGTTCTGTGCTCTGACTTGGTGGGAGATTTGACAACTCCTGCCAAGTCACAGCAAACACTCTGCTTCCAGCAGATGAGAGTTGTCAAAGTGGTTTCGCCCGCTGGAAGCTGAGGTTTCACCTCTTTACCAGCATGCATAGATGCAGCCAGGGGAAAAGATGAAAAGATTGCTCTTACACACAGGGAACTGCATGTTTAACAGCTTCCTGTGTGCAAGACCATTGCTGGCCCCTGCAGATGGTGGCCAAACCCCATAACCACCTGCCGCCCCGCTGTGCACTGCCTTTGGCTGTGTGTGGCTGGAGGAGGCCACAGGGCCTATCTCTCTATGTGTGAGAATATGTGTGAAACGGTGTCTCTGGATGTGAGAGTGGGTATGAGAGTGTGTTTCTGGGTGAAAAAGTAGGTGTGAGAGGGTGTCTCTGGGTGTGATAGTGGGTGTGAGAGAGTCTGTGAGTGGTGTGTGAGTGTCTCTGTGAGTGGGTGTGTAAGTATCTGTGTGGGTCTGTGAGTGCGTATGTGAGAGTCAGGGTGGATCTGTGATTGGCTGTGTGAATATCTGAGTAGGTCTTTAAGTCGGTGTATGAGAGTCAAAGTGAGTCTGCAATTGAGTGTGTGAGTCTCTGAGTAGGTCTGTGACTTGATGCAAAGGGTCTGTGAGTGAGTGTATGAGTCTCTGAGTGGGTCTGTGAGTGGGTGCGTGAGTCTTTGAGTGGGTCTGGGAGTGAGTGCTTGAGTCTCTGACTTGGTCTGTGAGTGGGTGCCTGAGTGTCTAGGTGGGTCTAGTGTAGGGCTGTGGGTGGGTACATGAATGGCTGAGTGCATGTGTGAGTGACTGCATGAGTTTCTGAGTGGATCTGTGAGTAAAACCATGTGTCCCTGAGTGAGTCTGAGATTGGGTGCACAAGCCTGAGTGGGTCTGTGAGAGGATGCATAAATGTCTGAGGGTCTGTAAGTGGGTGCATGATTGTGTGAGTGAAACTGCCATTGAGTGCATGAGTGTTGAGGTGTGTCTGTGAGTGGGTGTATGAGTGTCTAAGTGGGCCTGTGAGTGGGTGCATGAGTCTCTGAGTGGACCTGTGAGTAGGTGCATGAGTGTCTCAGCGAGTATCTGAGTGCATTTGTGAGTGGGTGTATGAGTGTCCGTGTGGGTGTTTCAGTAGCTGTGTGAGTGACTCAGCCACAATGGAAACTCACCTGCCCCCTTATCCAAAAAGAGTCCACAGCTTTGCACAAAATATCTACCCAAGTGGAGTTCATTCTGCCTACTTTGGTAAATGACTAGTATGTTTTCTACACTACAGTTGTGTAATGAAGCACAAATAAATGTCACCAGTGACCGTAAGTGCATTTTGGCAACATGATTGTTCCTGTTGCTTCTTTCTCTAGAATTCTGTGAAAACATGAATCCTCATATAGAAATGCCAACGAGACTACAAAGATGTAAATCTCCATCAAACCAGGGTCCTTTCTCTTATCTATATGAAGTAAGTGCTTCTTTGTTTTGTGGAGATGTCCTCATATTCCTCAGCACCAAAAATGCTCCATCAAAACTGGTGGAGAACTCACTGGGGGGCCCTTTGGAAACTGTCCATCAACCTGGTAAAATGTGGGAAGACCTTTGCATATTAATAAGGTGGACAGAGTGGTGCCAAGTGGTCAGAGCTCCCAGGTGATTTGCTCATTTGTATACTCATAGCAATTTCAAGGGAGAACTATGTACTCTAGTGGCGGGGGCCATGCGGCCCCCCGGTCTGATTTCAGCCCCTGGTCCCCCATCTTTGGGGCCACCACTATTCATTGGGTGAGGAGAGCTATGTGCCCCCCTTCCCTGGATGGATTTAGGTCCCAGGGACCCTATTCCCTGGGGACCACCACTATTCAATGAGGGAGGTGGGCTGCAGGGTCCCCCTCCCCTGGCCGATTTTGTCCCCAGAACCCAATCCCACATTTGTCAAAAATATAGTCTATGGTGTGAAATTGTCCCTTTTTGCTAGTTCATTTAAATCCATTCAGTATTTTAGTAGTATCAAGGGAAAAAACTTAGTGATATATTGTGTACTAATATTCTAAGCCACCCCATTTTACTCTTCCCTAGTTCACTGTAAGCAACTGTACTCTCCTCCACTCTATCACACTTCACCCTACACCACTCCACTCTAATCTGTACCACTCTCCTGTATGCAACGCACTGTATACTACTGACTCTACTCTACTTTGTGCTACACTACTGTATGCCACTGAACTCTATGCCACATCACTGCATGCTACTGCACTCTACCCCCTTCTGTCTACACCACTCTACTTTACCCCACTTCACTCTACTTCACTCTATGCCTCTCTACTCTGTGCCATTCTATTCTATGCCAGTCTACTCTACCCCACTTCACTCTACCCTACTTCAGTCTGCACCACTCTGTCCTATGCCACACTACTCTACCCCTCTTCCTTCTACACCACTCTACTCTCATTTGCACCACTCTACTTAATGCAACTTCACTCCATGTCACTGTACTTTACACTCTACCACTCAACTGTATGCCTCTGAACTCTTTATCACTACACCAGAGGACATTGCACTTTACTCTACTCCACTTCACTTAATGCCACTCTACTTTATTCTACTTCACTTCAACCTACTTCACTCTGTGCCACTCTATTCTATGACACTCTACTCTATGCCACTTTTCTCTACCCCACTTCACTCTACCCTACCCTACTTCAATCTTTGCCACTTTACTTTAGGCCGCTCTACTCTACCCCACGCCACTCTACCCTACTTCACTGTGCCGTACTTCATTGTACACCACTATAATCTATGCCACTCTACTATATCCCACTTCACTCTACTCCACTTCACTCTACACCACTCTATTATGCCCCACTCTACTGTACACTGCTATACTCTACAGCATTTTACTGTATGCCACTCTACTCCATGCCACTCCATACCATATTACCCCACTCCACTATATGCACTCTTTTTTAATGCACTCTACTACACACCACTGCAATCTACCCTGCAACACAGCACTCTATGCCATTGTACTCTACTCTCTACCACTCTACTCCACACCACTGTACTCTACCCCACTTCACTATCTCCCACTTCACTCTGCCTCACTTCACTGTACACCACTCTACTAAACTCCTCTTGACTATGCCCCACTTCACAGTACACCACTTCACTCTAGCCTGCATCACTGCACTCTACGCTAGTGCACTGTTCGTCACTCTACTCTACTTTGCACCACTGTACGGTATGCTACTTTATGCCAAGCCACACCACTCCAAGCCACCCTACTCCATTCCACTTTACACCACAATATTTATATATATATCTTTATATATATGTATATAGATATATCTATAAATATATATACATATATATATACATATATATATATATAATAATATAACATCATTAAAAAAAAAAGCTTAAAGTAACGTTATACTAAGGTCTTGAAATGAGATAACTCTTACATTTAAGAATAAAAAAGCACTGAAATTCACCAGTTATCTCTTACTTAATTATTTCTCATTTGCACCCCTGCCATGCACTAATCATAACCTCATATAGTACATCACTAATGGTATGCTAAATTACTTCAGTGATGGCATCATTAATGACATCTCCAATGGCTTCATAGATGACATACAATCACACCTCAAGCTCCTCTCAAGATTCTACATGCCGATGAGAATCCAGTCAGCTGATCCCTGTTTGTGTTGGGGCTCAGACGTCACCCACACTGTCACACTGCACATGTGACAGTGGGAGATGTAGTGTATGGTAGGCTGATGTTCGGACAGTGCAACAGTGATTTCGACCTGTCTCATGTTACCCTGCTTTTCTCACCCCTTTATTTGTGTGGAATAATTTACATAGATCCCAGAGACACTTGTAGTTTCTAGTTTTCAGAGGAGGATTCCTTCTGACCTAGATTTTCCTCCCAGACCAACTTTAATAGCAGTGAATGACTTTTCAGGGTAAAAGGGAACCTTACCCTGCTTCTATTGTTTCAGGTATGAATGGAACATGACACAGATTTGACAGTTCTCATTTTTTTCTATCTTAGCCCAGCTCTTCTCTGACGTGTGACCTTGGTGAAAAGCACTTTTCATATGTCTACATAAATAAATATTCTTTCAGATGTCCTTTGTGTTGTCCCTTCCCACTCTTGCCTTCCCCAGTGTCTCTACCTACTTTGCTCTCACCTGTTGCAAGAGGCCTTTGAACTAAAACAATACCAGCCAATAGGTGTATTTTTTTGGCCTAGACAACAGCTAGTTCAATCATTCTAAATGCTAGCTCCAGTCCACAGGGCGTGTTGATAGAGTGTACCTGATGCTGCAGCTCAGGTCTGCCCTCGGCGGGCAGAGCTTTTGCCTGCCTTCTTCTCCCAGGAAATCTGGTCTTAAATCATATAGATTTATTGTAAAGAAAAATTAAACTATTCCTTACCACTTTAAGATTGATGGCAATATCAGTGGCTATTGTCACTGGTTACTGAATACTTGGCCTCATCCTGCTGATCTTTTGCATTGCTAAGCTATGACCTGCAAGCTGCTTTATTCGGCATTAGAAGATAAAGGTAAACCGAGCCCTGCTAGCCAGGGAATATCAAACTACTCTGACCACATTAAGGCTTTCACAATGCTTTGGGCTTGCATTGCTGAGTCCTAGGCAGTTGGTTCATCCTGATAACCCTTCTATTGTAAGAATAAGCAATCAGTCTCGTCTGGCTAACCCTTCCCACTGCAGTAATATGGCCATAATTCTGCCTTTATCTTCATTATAAGATAAAAGTAAGCGGAGCCCCACCAGCCAGGAAAATCAAACTAGTCCTACCACAGTCAGGCTGGTCGCTGTGTCTTGGGCTACTCTAGCTGAGTTCTAGATAGTTTGTCCAGCCTCCTACCTCTTCCATTGTAAAGATGTAACTCACCAACTGCCTTTATTGACATTAGAAGACAAAAGCATGTCGATCCTTTTCAGCCAGAAAAATCAGGCTACCCCCTTCCACCTTAAGCCTAGTCGCTATGTGGAGGGCTGGGCTTGCTGATATGTGGGGACTGCATCCCATACAGCTGACCCTTCGCAATTGCAAAGAGATGAAACGCAATCTGGCTTTCAGTGTTATTAGATAAAAGTGCACCGAGCCCTACAAGCCAGAAAAAGATCTACCTACCCTTTATCACTTTAGGACGTGTCTAGATGTCTCCAGTTAGCTTAGCTGATTCCCGGGTACTTGGTCTTATCCTGCTGACCCTTTGTATTGCAAACAAATGACCCACCGTCTGCCTTTATCAACACTTAAATACCTCCTAAGCAAGAAAATCAAACTACTTCCTACCACTTTAAGGCTGGTTGGAGTGTTGCGCAATGGCTTTTTTGATTCAAGAGCACATTGTCTTAACCTGCTGAACCACATGGTGGCTAGAAATTAATTTCAAACATAACAGGAAACCTATGGGAGATAATTTCTAATCATGAGAATTCAATTTCAGAAAAGATATTCTTCTTGCCTACCTTAATCTGCATGATCAAATTCGTATGTTCCTGTTCTCGCTGTAATCGTCAGATCCCTTTCAGTACACTCATAAGGTAAGTATGTCATTGGGCAGCATTCAGAAAGCTTTTTCTTCTGTAAGAAAACGTTTTCATCTTGGAAATTCATGGGTAGGCACACTTATGAATGGGGGCCTTATTGAGTATACAAAAGTGGAACTGAACTCTGAACACATTCCAACAAACGTAATCATAAATTGAATCATACAACAAATGGAGAGGAACTGGCAAACGATCTCCTTGGAATTTACAGATAGATGTTGGGCCTATTCTAGAATTTGGTAGAATACAGGAGCCTGCCTTTAATAAGCACTCCAAACTTGTGGTTTCTCTGCCTCATTCAGAGTGGGGGTTACAGGTGGGTTGGTGATAACAAAGCCTCAGCTGGATCTGTTGTCAGAAAGCAGTGAACTAGCAGCCCACCTGCCATTTGACAGCGAGATCAGGATTTAGGATTGGCAAGGGTCTTTTGATCTCCAAGACACGGACTGCCACGTAATGCTGTGGAAGAAAATTCGCTGCAGACTAGGGTCGTTGAATTTTTGTTTTGAAGAAGCAAAGAGAGTCTGCTTCAAGAAAGCAAACAAGCATTTGCAATACAACGGGTCTCACGTTTGCTCATGTTAGAGCTGATCGCGTTGTAAACTCCTAACCCGACTTTTCATCTATCGGCAAAAGTGCTTTTATGTATGTAACCCGAAAAAGTGAAATTAACTGTGTAAAGCGCTCAACTTCTGCCAAGCGAAATCCCGCTAGGAAAATAGAGAAAAAGTAGTCCACGATCCAACAGAAAACAGCGAGCCTCGCATGTTTTCTGTACTTGGTCACTGCGCTCGAGGAGGGCTAACCACCGGAAAAGGCATGATGTGTGCATGCCTTCCACTAATGAAAGCAAGCAGATTTTACTAGGCAAGCCCACGAACCAATGAAACACACTGACGTGACGTCGACAGGGCTCCGAGCCCTTTTCTAGTAACTAAAGCGTCTTTCTGCGATACGCATGCGCGAGCACATGCAACGCAGGCTCAACCCTAAAAAGGAATGCTGGACAAAGCTATATAAACATGGGCATCCCTTGAGCATTCCGCTTTGTCTCTAGTACATATGCTACATTAGTGGATGTGTCGAAGGAACAGAGATCCTCCAAAAGGCATGAGGGATTTCTAATTGCATATTGTCATCCTCCATCAGTGCAGCGGAGACGAGGGTCTCCAATGACATGATGGCTAGCTGGTGGCCTGGAAGCCTGGCGGACTGCCTTCTAAACATTAAATGAAGACCTTTTTTAAAAAATTTACAACTGATTTTGCAGTCTCAAATCTTTAAAGAGTTACCATCTGTCCATAAAAAATGGTCGTTATTTGAAAAATGGAACCAGCCCACAGCGCACAATTTTTCCTGAGCATGTATTTTATTTAACTGTATTGTAATTTGATTTATAGCGCTTAACAGCCCTGTTGAGGCTTTCTGTAACACATTATGAAATCAGGACAGTGGGCAGCAATTTCCTGGGACTGTGGCCTTCTTTACTGATGTCTATTTCACTATGCAACACACATTGTGGCATCTGCCTTTCTGATAAATAAGGTTCATAATACTATAACATTTGGAATTTGACTACTCCGGCATCCAGATGTGGTTTTCCCTGGATAACTCCTTCCCATTTTTAACATCTGTAGGGTATGCAGTCTTTACCAAAGAAATATTTATGAGGCAAGCAGTATGTTCTTTGTTTCACAGATCTAATTTGCCCTACCCCCGTTTAGCAAAACTGTGAAAGGGCAGTACTGTACAATGAAAGCAAAGAGCTATCACAGTCTTATTTGAAAATATGGTTTATATTATTTTTGCAAGCACTAAAAAGTCTGAAATAAATCTTTTTGGTGCTGTAATTGCATACTTAACTAAGTGCGCCTTTTCTACAAAAAAAAAAAAAAACACCTCAACCTCAGTTGAAACTTTGTAAGTTTGACAAATTCTTTTTGACTGGATCAACTAATTTTGTGCTATTTCTTCTAAGTCTATCTTAAACATGATGAAAATACACCTGTCCTCCTTTCAGTCAGGTAGGTGTATTGTTTGTATTCCAATATAATGTGGAAAAGGGTCTTGAAAGATGCAAGCCATGGCAATTTCTGTTGAGTGCAGTGGCGCATGACGTCAGCATTTCCATTCTGTGAATGTGCTTGAATTATGAAGATTTTGTTTTGCCTTCAGCAAGTAGATCACAATTTGCAGCTACTGTCACTGATGCTCCGTAATGATGAGTTGTGGCACTAAGAAATCCCTACGGCTGTATCATCATCCATGTTGATGCACAGTAAAGTAATGCATCTTGATGGCCTCGAAATTTCCGGGGACCATTAAAAGATAAACATTTCCATCATCATTGTCTGCAGCTTCTTTTTTTCTGTTTTATTGGTTGTGGCATGTTTGTCTTGGAAAGGCATTGTTCATTAAGAGAATATATTGCCAGTGTGTGTTTCCTTGGTTAAACATGCATAGCTGGCCCCATATTAGAAATGTAAAGTTTGCAACGTGAAAGAAAACCTAGCGAGTTTCGTGAAAAGAAAGCATTTGTATGCTTCCACAGCAAAAAGTCTGCTTTTCCATTGAAAGGGGGCTTTTTGGTGTGCCAATAACTTTGGCGCTCTTTGATAAATCTCCACAAAACTTACCAAAAAAATCATCCACAGCAGAACCTTCTTGGAAAGTTTTGGAGTGATCCATCAAATGGGAGCTGTGAAAAATTGGATGTCCCAAAATACAAAATCCCCATGCATTTTCCATTTACTTTTTTTTTACAGCACTACCTCGAAAACTGCTGAATGGAATTACACCAAATGTTGCAGGATTTTATATCTTCATCCAGATAGTTTGATTTGGTGTAATTTTGTTCAGTAGTTTACAAAAAATTGAGGTTGAAAAATATTTGTATATCTGGATGGTTGGGTTTGAGGTACTCTCACAAGAGACCAACTAACCCAATTTTAAAACACAGAGCCTCCTGATTAGTCCACAGAGCTTTTTTCCCCTTGGGACAATTAGCTCCTGCGAGAGTCAGACCCCTGCAGGAGTGAGAGCTCTGCTTGGTTGCCAGCAACATTAGAAAATGTTATTGGCAGCCATTACATGACTCAGGGACAAAGAGTCAGATGTATCATAGGATTTTACCCATTCTGTGTCTATGGGAAAATGATTTCGTACATATGGCCCATAGTAACCTTTCTTGATGTTTAAAGAAAATAACAATTTAAGGTAGCATGGTAGGGATACCATCACACCCTAGACCCTGGGGAGGAGTGCCAAAATAAAAAAGAGCAATTTTTGCTACAACCTGCAATTTCTAAAATATTTTGGGGCAGGGGAATGAGTCGAGGTCCCTTCTCTTGTCTGAGTTTAGACCTCGGGGACCATTTGTGCTGGGACAAAGTTTAAAAAATGGAAAGGGGCACATGGCCTCCCTCTCGCAAGCTTTTATAGGCCCCAGGGAACCCATCCACTGGGGCCAAATGGTGTTAAAAGGGGGAGGTGGCCATGCAACCCCCCTCCCCTAGCCTTTGTAGGCATTGGATACCCCATCCTATGAGGTTAGTTCCTTTTAAAAAAAGGGAAGCGGTTCCATGCTGCCTGCCAACTGAGGAAATGGTGGCCGAAGGACCCGAACATCTTCGGCTGAAATTACATTTCAAAGGAGGGAGGGCCATGTGACCCCCTCCCTAAGCCTTTAAAGACTCTGGGGACCCAATTCCCCAGGGCTGCTCATTTACTGTATCCCAGAGGCCACCCCAGGGACACAATAGTTTTCCTACCTCCACTATCTTGAGCAGGGAAACGTGTTTGCTTCCACCTAGCAGGGGCATTTTTACATCAATGTACAAAGGCCCGTATTTATACTTTTTGACGCTAAACTGCGCTAACCCACAGGTCTCTTAACGCCTGCCCTGACCCAGGCGTTAAAAAGAGGCGGTCCTGACGAATTGCCTCAGATCGTCTGTGACTACTTTGGTGGTAAAAAACATGTTGAACTCCTTTTAAATTGATCCCTTTAGATACTAAGGAACAATATTTCCTTCACAGTTTCCCTTTGTTGTGAGATATGACAGGATACACCATCAGAAGTGATTAGCTAGTCTTAGTTATTTTAAAACTTCAATGATTCCTTTATCCAATCTACTCATTTAGCACCCTCACCTCAGGCTCATCATGGCAAAAACATCTGAAACAATCTTCAGTAAAAGAACCATTAAGGGGCCATTTGGCATTGCAGCTCCAACAATGAGCAGCCTGATGATGAAACATGCCACCCAACTGGGTGGGTGAGGGCTCTTGCTCCTGCATATTCATATATTCCCCTGACCTTTCTTCAAAAGCATGTGAAATCTACTGTATCTCCCATTTGACGCATTTATGAACTGCCTACGCTTTGTACATTGATTAACAAAAGGAAGCATGTATGATGGACCTTGATAGCTCCTAGTCCCTCTCTTTTTGTAGGCATTTTTAAATTTCCCACCAAAGGGGAGCAAACATGACTTCCCTGCCTGCAGTAGTGTGGGAAGGGAAGGAAAGCCTGCTCCCAGCCAGCATGAGATTTAAACATGCTTTTGCAGACTTGGAACAGACTTCTGTTCTGTTTCCTTCCCACTCTATTGTGGCTAAGGAAACAGAACAGCCATTGCTCCCGCTAGAGGGACTAAGTATAGATAGCTGCTCCCTCTGGCTGGGAGCAATGCCGGCTCTTGACCATGCAGGGAGATGGCTGGAGCTGCAGAGGTCCTCCAGCATCCCACAGCATGTGGTTTGTGGGTGCCCCAAGTCAACCCAGGGTCACCCATCTTTGGCCCTGGGGATAGGGTTCCTGGACCCTGAAAAGGGTTGGGGAGGGGGGCTGAGTGGCCTTGCTCCAATTTTATGGAGTGGCCGGGGCCTATGAAGGCTCAGCGAGGGGGGCTGCCATTTTTAGTTCAATTCTGCCCCAGGGGATGTGGTCCCTTAGGTAGGAATATTACGGCTTGAGGTGCCCTTGCCTCCTTCCCTTTTTAACTGAATTTGGACCCAGAGGATGGGGCCCCTGTGGCCTACTGAGACTCAGGGAGGGGGTCTGCAAAACTCCTCCCCTCAAAAAAAGAACTGCTTGGTGGGTTTTCCGAGTGTGCACTGAGGCACCAACCTATAATTTAGAGAGCCCCTGGGGATGGGGATCCCCAGAGTCACAATAGGTTCAGGGAGGAGGGCCACGAAGTTCCACTCACTTTTTCCATTATTTTTAGCCCCTGGGACATACTAAGGCTTGGGGAGTGGGGTCATGCGCCTCCTCCACTGAATATATATGTTTTGACATCAGGGGATGGGGTTCCCGGGACCCACTATTGGCTTGGGGAGGCTGTGTGCTCCTCTTCCCCAACATGTATGGTTTGTGCCTCCAGAGACACTACTGACTTCTGAAGGGAGCAAAAAAGGCTGGGGGATGAGGTCCAAGGGGCCGCCTCTGGCTTGAAGAGGAGGGCCATGTGCTACTCTCCTCTTTACAAATATCATTTGTCCGGAGAAATGATGTCCCCTGGGGGTGGCACATGCCTCCCTCCCTTTTTAAAAAAGCCCAGGGGAAAGGGGTCCTTGTGGCCCAAAGCCCGACCTTATGCCATGCGTGCCAAAAACAGTGCATTGCATGGGGGTTGGCAGCCTATGGACAGTTAGCTACAGGCTCTGCAGCCAAGTTCCTGCCGTGCATGGCCAAAAGCTGTATGCAGCATGGGGTTGGTCATCTGTGGGGTTTTGGATGAGGGCCTGAATGCTAGTCGGGCCTTGCAGCTAGCTCTCAGCCGCACACAGCAGAAGGACATGAATGGCCGGAGGTTGTCTTTACATATGGTGTCATGGTATTACTTTTCATATTAAAAAAACTAGAAATTCACTGAAAAACATCAAAAAACAAAAGGTTAAAATGACCTTATAGTTAGCAATTGTTATAAAGTTTGACTTTACATAAAACAAACTAATCTCAGAAATCCACTGAGAAAACCAAAAGTTAAAGTGATGTTATAGTTAGGTGAATATGTCAGTGCCAGCTTAAAGTTTTGAACTAAAAAAGACACAGAAATTCACCAGTTATATTTAACTGAGCTAAATCCACAGCTCGGCACATTGCAATTAAAGGATCAGTTTTTAATTGAAAAATGTGATGTGTCCATGTTGCGTTTTGGGCCCTTTCTTATCTGCGAACAAGGCCTACCCACACAAGTGTGGTATCATTTTTAATGAGGGGAACACAAAATAGTAGAAAAAGTGCTATTATTAATTGTATTTCTGTGCATTTGGGAGTTCCAAATTTAAGCCAATGTGTGTGAAAAAAGACTTTTTGAGAAATGGCCTCTAAGTAACATACTATTGTGGGTACCCACAAAGTCATAGATGTGCAAGTAACCATTGCTTCTAAACTATCTTGTTGCCATTTTGGAATTATATACGTTTACTTGATACCTTTTGTTCACTCTTTATACTTTACCATACACATTTCTCTATACACGGATGTAATGGACGCCAAATGTCCTCAGGATCAGCATAATGAGATCATGGGTCCATCTCCAGGCATCTCCAAGTCAGAATACTCTTATAGCACTGAACATTAGAGAGGCCAAGTGAGGGGAAGAGAATTTGGGAAAGGAATGCCGGGGAAGGAGACCTAAAAGAAAAAATGGTTAAACACACAAATGATTTTCTACACTGTTGAGAATCGTAGTGTTATAATTCCACTATTATCTCTCTCATATAGAATATGACATGAGGAATAGCTTTAGAATAACTGTGATGCAATATTCCTTGAAAGCGCTTTATGACTCAATATTAACTTCCATTATAATCTCTCTTATAATGGGTTAAGACATGGAGAACACCTTTAAAATTACGATTGTACCATATTCAGGGAAAACGCTTTCTTATGATTCAACTCAGCTATTATATTATGCCAACCAACCTCTTAAAAAAAAAGAAAAACGATCAGGCTTCCCCTTATTGTATTATGAAACTCAGAAATAAACTGAAATACGCTGTGGCGAAATATTGGGAGAAATCTTACATAACAGATGTCTTAGGAGTTTTAATATTGATTCAAGTTTTGACAATAATCTTTTCCATTTAAAAGAAAACAATTTACCGCTTCTTGGAAGCACTTACCTGACAGAGCGCGACCCGCTCTCTGAGAACTTGTTCGAAGATAAGCAAATGACTTGTGCCATAAAACAGAGGGATCGATACTTGTAAAATTCTGAAGACACGCTGAGGAAATTTGCGCGTATCAGGAGCCGGCCGCTGTGACTTAAGGACCGGAAAGAATAAGATCTGAGGACGAGCCTGACCTCCAGATTCACTCACTGACCAGCTGATAAGAAATCTCCAGGAACAACTTGGTAACACTCTGGAGGTGCAGAGGAAAGATCCATCTCCTCCAAGGGACAAAGGAATAGTAAGCATCTCCCCTTGGCCAGGGCTGCTTAAATAGCCAGGTGCCACACCCAAGAAGCTGTCAATCACCACAGCTGTAAACACTTCCCACAAGTTTAACCAAACAAGCATTGGCATCAGATATGGCACAGAGAAAACAACAACAAACATTGGTAAAGTACAATGGGAAATGTTTGTAAACAAGTATTGGTGTCTGATATACAAATAAATCGAGGATTGGTATAATATAGGAAATAAGTGAACAACCAGTGATGTGAACTGCGTATAACAGGGTCATTGTTTAGGGCATTGCAAACACCAATGCGGTTCATAGCAAGCATGTCTTTTCCAGGGATTGACAGTTTGGTGAGTGCACAAGACCACTTGTTGCAATCCTGACACCAGTACTCAATGAAAAACCATTTCAAGGAACAACTCAGTTGTTGGCTCTGGGTAGCTCAAGTTCTTGCAAAACCCACCAATCCACAACTAGAAAGATCTAGCAAATGTAATGATATATTGTTTTTGAAAATCCACCATTGTGATGAAAAGTTACAAATTAGAATTTTGTAAGAAATCAACTATTTTCCCTACTAATTTTCAGTATTTTTAAATATTCTTTTCATGTCACCACTGAGGGGCATATTTATGAACCCCTTGCACTGCTGTTGCATCCCTTTTTGTGATGCAATGGCAGGGCAAACCTTGATATCATACCTTTGAGGCCACACAAAGCGACTTTGCGTGGTTTTGAATGAACTCAAAGATATGGACTAAGGCAAGACAGCACAAATCCTTAGGAAGGAGTGTGGTAGAAATCATTTCACTTTGGCATCTCATTGGATGGTAGAATGTAAGGGATTTCATTCCTGAGGTAGATGTCATGCATTACATCATATTAGATTTCAGAGTGTATGAATGTTCTTCTGCCTCAGCTTGTGGAGAGAGATGGATGTTCTTCAGTTGTGAGTGGATAGGATACTCCTAATAAAGAACCTACTCTTTATTTCTGGATTCTGCATCTTTATTACATTTGGCAATGAAGTGAAGACTTTTGGAGTGTCCCAACACAGTTACAAGCGTGTAACTATTTGGATCTGAGAACATCATCATTGCCATTGTACTGAAGACTTCAAAGGAAAACTATTAATGTCAACTCCTCTAAACTATTGTCTTCTGGTGAGCCAATGGGATGTGAGGTAACTGTGCTGACACCGTTGCGGTAGGCGGTCGAAGACCACGGCGCAATGCTGCATTGGTTAGCATTGGACCCTATGGGTCCCAGGAGCCAATGACGATGTACCCCGACGGTGACGGTACGCACCGCCGCGGACGTGACCGCCATTTTCTATCACTTCAATCACTCAATACCTGATCTTCGACAGGAGAGGACCTACACTGCAAGTGCTGCTGTGACCTCAGTCTGGAAGAGACAATGGCTCGTGCGTCTGGGGATAGGGCCCCTGCCTTCACATCAGAGGAGTTGGAGAAGCTCGTGGATGGGGTCCTCCCCCAGTACACGCTACTCTACGGTCCTCCAGACAAACAGGTAAGTACACAGGGAGCATGTTGTATGGGCTATGCCTATGTGGAGAGGGCTGGATGTAAGAAGGAAGGGGGCAGAGTGCTGTGTGCATGAAAGACAGTGAATGCATGTGCCACATGGCAAGGGTAGGAATGGGGGCCAATCACTTTGACGGTGCAGTTGGTAATGACTTCTCTTCTTCCCCTGTACATTTCATGTAGGTCAGCGCCCACCAGAAGAAAGATATTTGGCGTGCCATCGCCAAGGACGTCCGGACCCTGGGGGTCTACCACAGATGGAGCACCCACTGCCGGAAAAGATGGGAGGACATTCACCGCTGAAGCAAGAAGACGGGGGAGGCTCAGCTGGGGATGGCCTCCCAACGTGGGAGGGGTGCCGTCGCACCATGACCCCCTGATGTTCAGGATCCTGGCGGTGGCCGACCCGGAGTTGGATGGGCGCTTGAGGGCATCACCGCAGACACAAGGGGGTGAGTACACTCTCATTCTGCTGACTTTGCGCAAAGTGGTGTTGTCTGGGTGGGGGACGAGGGCTGTGTGTTTCCCTAGGCCAGGGCAAGTTCCGTAGGCAAGGCCCCTCCGTAAGGCAGGCCATGTGGCACCCCAGCCCACCTCTGTAGACTGCCAAGTACAGCTATTCATGCCCCTGTGTCATCTATGTGTGCAGATGTCGTACATAGCCTTGTAGGCCATTTCTCATGAATTGAACAATGGAGCCCAAGAGCGCGGCGTAGTGAAGGGGGCTTCTGTGTCTGTCTTGTCTGCCAACGGTAGCGGTAATCCATGCACTCAACATGTCTTTCTTCTGTCCCCCCCCCTTTTTGTGGTCTCCCTGTTCTTGTGTGCATTAGCATCATCAGGCGGAGGAGCAGTGGCACCGGAGCACGAGGGAGCTGCATCCCACATGGCCCTGGAGGTCGAGACTACAGACTCGGAATTCACCAGTGGGATGAAGGGCGAGGGGAGCTTCATGGCGGGGACAGGAGCTGAGACCATCAACACGTCCTCTGATGGGAGCTCCCTTGTGGTGGCAGCAACATCTGTGCCCCACGCATCTACAGGTACAGCCGCCACACCCCCTACCAGCACCACCCTCCCAGCAGCCCCTCAGCCTTCGCCCCGTGCCCGCTCACCCAGGAGGGTGGGCATCATCTTCGCCCCAGGCACCTCAGGCTTTGCCCCAGTCACCCCTGCTGCCCTCAGTGAGGAGGCCATTGACCTCCTCAGGTCCCTCCCTGTTGGGCAGTCTACCATTTTGAATGCCATCCAGGGTGTAGAAAGGCAGTTGCAACAAACTAATGCATTCCTGGAGGGCATTTATTCTGGTCAGGCGACCCTTCACCAAGCTTTTCAAACTCTGGCCTCAGCACTGATGGTAGAAATTGTCCCCGTCTCTAGCCTCCCCCCTCCAACTTCCTCCACCCAGATCCAATCCCCTGTACCTCTGCCTATCCCAAGCACACCATCAGACCAGCATGCACACATGTCAACACACAAGGGAAGCTCAGACAAACATAAGCACCACACATCCCACAGGCACTCACGCAAGCAACACACACATGCAGACACACCAACATCCACTGCCTCTACTGTGTCCCCCTCCTCCTCATCTCCCTCCTCCCTCCCAGTCTCGTCTACACTCACACCTGCATGCACTACCTCTACAGCCACTACCTCCCTCACCAGCACACCCACCAGCACACCCCGCTCACCTGCAGTCATCACCCCCACTACCATTCACACGTCCCCTGTGTCCTCTCCCAGTGTGTCTGTGACGCCCCCTCCCAAGATACACAAACGCAGGCACACACCCACCCAACAGTCATCCACCTCACGACAGCCTCCAGCGCATGCACCTGCACCCAAAGTCACCAAACGTACACCTCCTACTACCAACACCTCTTCCTCCACTCCCAAACCCCCTCCAGCTACCCGTCTCAGTGTGTCCCAAAAACTTTTCCTGTCCAGCCTTGACCTTTTTCCCACACCTCCCCCTCCCCGTCCATCTCATAGGTCCCATACTAGCACCTCAGCCACAACATCTCCGGGACCAGTGGTGCCTGTAGTCACCGGTATGTGGAGTGCACCGGCCACCAGAACAGCCAGTGTGGCACGGAACCACAGCACAGACAGTCCCCCACCTGTGAAGCATCAGAAGTTGGCCAGTGCCCGGCGGGAGAGGGGAAAGACTCCACCCACCAAAGCCACTCCCAGGCGTCCCGTTGGGAGTGTGGAGTCAGCTGTGACACCTTCCAAGGTGGGGAAGGGCCACAAGAAAACCGGCAAGTCTGGGAAGAGCTGCACGGCGGAGAAGACCGCCATCATCCCCGCTGCCCAGTAGGCCAGCCCCAGCCCAGCTGCCCGGGAGGCCACCGCCAGCCCCAGCCCAGCTGCCCAGGAGGGCACCGCCAGCCCCAGCCCAGCTGCCCAGGACGGCACCGCCAGCCCGCTGATCCATGAAAGACCGCCAGCACCAGCCCCGCTGGGCCATGAAGGACCGGCAGCACAAGCCCCACTGGGCCATGAAGGACCACCAGCACAAGCACCGCTGAACAGGGCACCGCCATCTCAAGCACCACTGAACAGGGCACCGCCAACTCAAGCACCGCTGCACAGGGCACCGCCAACTCAAGCACCGCTGCACAGGGCACCGCCAACTCAAGCACCGCTGAACAGGGCACCGCCAACTCAAGCACCACTGCACAGGGCACTGCCAACTTAAGCACTGCTAGCCCATGAGCGGAAGGGGCACTGATGCAACTGGGTCCGTCACGGGGTGAGTGATGCACTCTGGGCACCAGTCCCCCTCCAGAACCAGTGGGGACATCCATCCACTACCTCTGTCCTTCACAGGATGAAGCACTCTGGGCACCAGTCCCCCTCCAGAACCACTGGAGACATCCATCCACTACCTCTGTCCTTCACAGGATGAAGCACTCTGGGCACCAGTCCCCCTCCAGAACCAGTGGGGACATCCATCCACTACCTCTGTCCTTCACAGGATGAAGCACTCTGGGCACCAGTCCCCCTCCAGAACCAGTGGAGACATCCATCCACTACCTCTGTCCTTCACAGGATGAAGCACTCTGGGCACCAGTCCCCCTCCAGAACCAGTGGGGACATCCATCCACTACCTCTGTCCTTCACAGGATGAAGCACTCTGGGCACCAGTCCCCCTCCAGAACCAGTGGAGACATCCATCCACTACCTCTGTCCTTCACAGGATGAAGCACTCTGGGCACCAGTCCCCCTCCAGAACCAGTGGGGACATCCATCCACTACCTCTGTCCTTCACAGGATGAAGCACTCTGGGCACCAGTCCCCCTCCAGAACCAGTGGAGACATCCATCCACTACCTCTGTCCTTCACAGGATGAAGCACTCTGGGCACCAGTCCCCCTCCAGAACCAATGGAGACATCCATCCACTACCTCTGTCCTTCACAGGATGAAGCACTCTGGGCACCAGTCCCCTTCCAGAACCAGTGGAGACATCCATCCACTACCACTGTCCTTCACAGGATGAAGAACTCTGGGCACCAGTCCCCCTCCAGAACCAGTGGAGACTGTTATCCACTTGAGAGACTGTGGCTTTGCACCCCCCAGGATGCAGCAGTGGGCAACCCACCCACTGTAGAGACTTGAGAGACTGTGGCTTTTCACTCCCCAGGATTGAACAGTAGGCAACCCACCCACTGTAGAGACTTGAGAGACTATGGCTTTGCACTACCCAGGATGCAGCAGTGGGCAACCCACCCACTGTAGAGACTTGAGAGACTGTGGCTTTGCACTCCCCAGGATGGAACAGTGGGCAACCCACCCACTGTAGAGACTTGAGAGACTGTGGCTTTGCACTCCCCAGGATGCAGCAGTGGGCAACCCTCCCACTGTAGAGACTTGAGAGACTGTGGCTTTGCACTCCCCAGGATGGAGCAGTGGGCAACCAACCCACTGTAGAGACTTGAGAGACTGTGGCTTTGCACTCCCCAGGATGGAACAGTGGGCAACCCACCCACTGTAGAGACTTGAGAGACTGTGGCTTTGCACTCCCCAGGATGCAGCAGTGGGCAACCCATCCACTGTAGAGACTTGAGAGACTGTGGCTTTGCAGTACCCAGGATGGAACAGTGGGCAACCCACCCACTGTAGAGACTTGAGAGACTGTGGCTTTGCACTCCCCAGGATTGAACAGTGGGCATGTGGCCCTCTCGTGGATTTGGTGTTGTGCACTCAAGCGGCTGAGGTGCCCCCCCTTTCCCTCCCCCTGAGGTGCCTGTTTAGTTGCTGTCTGATGCCCCTGCAGTGTCCTCTCCGTCATGGTCGGGGATCCTGTGTGGGCCTCGCCCATACCGTGTGGTCCCAGTGTTCCACGGACTTTCTTTGTGCAGTACCTGGACTACTATGCCTGGTATATATATTTTGTACATGGTGTATATATATATTTCTGCCTACTTGTTTGTCATATAGTCCGATGGTTACACTCATTTTCTTTGGTCTTTGCATTCTTCCAGGGAGGTTTGGGGGTGTATCTGTGATGTATTGATATGCATTAGAGTGTGTGTTGTAGTGGGTGGGGGTGGAGGTGGGGTGTTGCGTGTGTGTGTCCCTGTTTTTTGACTCCCCCTCCCCTGTGTCATAGGTGCAGTACTCACCGTGGTCTTCGCCGCCGGTGTTCGTGCTCCTGGAAGAGGAGCAGGAAGACTATCGCAGACTATCCATGGTGTCCTCGTTCCTCGTGGGTTGTGTAGAGGTGAGCGTTTTCCCTTCTAAATTCCTGTTTCCGCCGTGTTTTTATCCGTGGTGAATCC
This sequence comes from Pleurodeles waltl, assembly GCF_031143425.1. Classification (NCBI taxonomy): domain Eukaryota; kingdom Metazoa; phylum Chordata; class Amphibia; order Caudata; family Salamandridae; genus Pleurodeles; species Pleurodeles waltl. Next base: position 218,752,420 of record NC_090437.1, on the reverse strand, counting down.
GCCCCGGAAAAGGTGGCGGATTGGCCTGTCATAATAGTGTGGGCGGTACATTGTCCCCCGCCTGTCTGTTGGCGGTGACCACCGCGTTGCTTGTTTGTACCGCCGTGGCGGTCGGAGTGTTAAAGTGGCTGTCTTTGTTGGCTGTTTCCGCCACGGTCGTAATTCCAATTTTTTTACCGCCGGCCTGTTGGCGGTCTTACCGCTGCTTTAACACCGTCCTCCAGGGTTGTAATGACTACCAAAGTGTTTTTGTTGTGGGAATAATGGCCATTGTGCCTTATATAAGAAGTGTCCAGCTATCAATATGACCTGCTAACTGTGCAATAAAAAGGGACATTTTGCTAAGTGTTGCAAGTCTACCAAAAGTCTAATGTCGGTGAAAGTTGTAGAGGGCTGAACTCTGTCAGTCACTACGTGCGCTGAAAATAAAAGGCATCCAAGGGATATTATTACGATTTAAGATGTTGAAAGTGAAGTACTGTTTGACTCAGGAGCATGGTTGACTTTAATATCGAATGATTTATTTGACAAACATTTAAGTCACAAAGGGCCAGATGTAGGAAACTGTTTGCGACTCGCAAACGGCAAACTTTGCCGTTTGCGAGTCGCAAAACGCAGTTTCCTATGCAGAAATGCATTTTGCGAGTCGGAACCGACTCGCAAAATGCATTTCCGACTCGCAAATAGGAAGGGGTGTTCCCTTCCTATTTGTGACTCGCAGTGGGATGCAATACCATTTGCGACCGCGTACGCGGTCGCAAATGGCATCGCAGTTACCATCCACTTCAAGTGGATGGTAACCCACTCGCAAATTGGAAGGGGTCCCCATGGGACCCCTTCCAGTTTGTGACTGGACCCACAAATATTTTTTCAGGGCAGGGAGTGGTCCAAGGGACCACTCCCTGCCCTGAAAAAATTCCGAAACTAAAGGTTTCGGTTTTTTTTTAAGTGCAGCTCGTTTTCCTGTATGGAAAACGGGCTACACTTAAAAAAAAAAAAACTGCTTTATTGTTCAAGTAGTCACGAACATGGAGGTCTGCTGACGACAGCAGGCCTCCATGTTAGCGAGTGCCTATACTCGCTATGGGGCCGCAATTTGCGACCCACCTCATGAATATTCATGAGGTGGGTCATTGCGACCCCATAGCGAGTCGCAGTCGGTGTCTGAGACACCGTACTGCATAGCAATTTGCGACTTGCAAATTGCGAGTCGCAGGGACTCGCAATTTGCAAGTCGCAAATTGCCGTCTTGCTACATCTGGCCAAAAGTTACCTGAAAGATCCTGATGTTACTCCCAGTGCGTATGGTGGGCAAATCATTGAACTGAGAGGTTATTTTGAATCTGAAATTTCTTTCAAGACGAAAAAAACTTTTGGGAAAATGTATGTTCCGGTTAAAGGGGACAGTGTTTTGAGCAGGCCGCACCAGAGGGAACTGAATATTATTCTATACCCCAATTCACCCACACCTGTTATGATCAAGAACGAGTTTATTGAAATGTTGCAAAGTGTATGTGAACTTTCTGTGCAAGATGAAAAGGGAGAATTTCCACCAAACCTTGTTGAGGATTACAAGGAAGTATTCAGTGATAGATTAGGTTGTCTAAAGAAAGTATGTTCATCGTATCAAGATTAAAAAGGGGTCTGTTCCTGTGGCTGCCAAAGTACGTCCCATTCCCATATCTATGAAGGATGATGTTGAGAAAGAAATACGTAGATTATGTGATGAAGGGATAATTGAGCTAGTAGAATCCTCTGAATGGATCCCACCCATTGTCGTTGCATGCAAACAGACTGGAGAAATTAGACTATGCGTCGATTTGAGAAACCTTAATAAGTGTTTAGTCAGTGATCAATTTCCCCTACCCAACATAACTGAGATGGTCATGTTACTGCATGGGTCTAAATATTTCAGCAAGTTAGATTTGACCTCAGCATATCATCAAGTTATGTTGCATGATGACTCAAAAGACTATACCACATTCATTACACCATTTGGAACTTTTAGGTTCAGAAGAATGCCTTTTGGGTTGGTGTCTGCAGCCGCAGTATTTGAACGCATGCTGTACAACTTGTTCGGTTCAGAACCTGGAGTAAAATGTTTCCAAGATTACATTTTAATACATGGACGAACAGAAACAGAGCATGAGATGAGGGTTAGAAGGGTTCTTACCATTTTGAAAGATCATGGTTTGACTCTCAAGCTAAAGAAGTGCTCTTTCTGCAAGTCTGAAATTGAATATGTAGGCCATAAAATCACTGCAAAGGGTTTATGTCCAAAGGAAGATCTTGTTACGAACATTTTGAAACTACATAATCCTGAGAAGAAAAAGGAATTATTGTCTTTTCTTGGAATGGTAGAATTTCATGCCAAGTTTTTACCAAATCTAGCCTCAAAGACAGTACACATGCGTAAACTGCTAAAAAGGGGGATTGAGTTTGCATGGGATGATAAGTGTAAAGAGGAATTCGAAATTATAACAAGTGAACTGTCGACAATTGGGAGCTTGAATTCTTTTGATCCCGCCAAGAAATGTGTGATCATGACAGATGCCAGCATTAGAGGTCTTGGGGCAGTTTTGCTACAGGATATGGGTGATGGTGATCTCATGCCCATAGTGTACAGATCTAGGACTTTGCAAGGCGCTGAAATGAATTATTCTACAATTGAGAAGGGAGCCCTGAGTGTATTTTGGGCAGTTAACAAATTCAAGAATTTTGTGTGGGGAAGAGACTTTCAGATTTTCACTGATCATAAACCACTTGTGGAGGTTTTTATGAAGAAAGTACTAGATATGATTTCTAGTAGGATTAGCAGATGGACTGTCAATCTACAAGATTTCTGTTTCAAGGTGTTCTATGTTCCTGGACCTAATAACGGGATTGCTGATTGTTTGTCAAGGCTTAGTTCTGAAACGGAAGAATGCTTAGAAAAGAGTCAGGAAAATGAAATTAGTGTGTGTAGTGTAACAGGAGGAATTGTAGAACAGGACGAATGGTTAAGAGCGGTAGTTGAAGATTCAGTGTTACAGCATGTGTGTAAAGGACTTAGGTATGGGTGGGAGTCGAATGTGAGATGAGATGAAGAATTAGGAGGATTTTGGAAAGTGAGAGATGAGTTGTCTATGGAGAAAGGTATTCTTTTGCGTCATTTAAGATTAGTAGTTCCGGCTGTTCTGAGGGACAAAATTATAGAATTGGGACATGAGGAACATCGAGGGATGAGTAGGACGAATGCTAGAATTCTTCTTAACTATTGGTGGCCAGGCATGGACTTAATGATTGAAAAGATGATCAGGGAATGTCCAGATTGTTACAATAGTGACAAAGTGTACAAAACTAGAGTACCTCCGATGTGTCTTAGAGATATTCCAAACAAACATTGGGATTTAGTAGCCGTTGATGTTGTTGGACCAATTCACGGGAAAGGTGGATCCAACTATATCCTGGTTTCGGTAGATCAGTTTTCCAGGTAGGCTGAAATAGAAATCATTAGTAGTATTGAAACCAAGAAAATAATTGAGTTCTTTAATGAAATTTTCAGCCGTGAAGTCTTGCCGAATACTGTAGTGACTGATAATGGGCCACAGTTTCTTTCTTTTGAAATGAAAGAATATCTTAAGTGCAGAGGCATTGAACATAGAAGGTGTTCTTTGTATCATCCAGAAGGTAATGGTACAGTGGAGAGATTTAATAAATGTATAAAGGAATGTATACAATTGGAAGTTGCTACAAGCAGAAATTGGAAGGATGGTCTTAAAAACTTTCTTCATGCTTACAGGTTTACTCCTCACTCCACCACTGATAAAGTTCCTTTTGAACTTTTTAGAGGTCGTAAACCTAACACCATTTTCGCACCAGGTTGGGTATGTTGGGGAAAAAATGACAGTGTCTCTTGGCGCAGCATGAGTGGGGGAAGTGACTGTGAGAAGAAATGTATACAAAGAAGGAAAGAATATTTTGATAAAAAGAAGAACACATGTAACATTGAAGTGAAGGTTGGGGATGAAATTCTAGTCAGGAAACCAGCTCTATGTAATAGTGGAAGTAAGTTCATGGGTCCATTTGAAGTCATCAAACTTTTCAGGAACGTTATCAAAATTAAGGATGGGAAGGTGTGGAATCTCAATTGCGTAGTTATTTCAAAGAGAGTTTCATGGCTTTAAGCTTATTTACATGTTGTTGTTTTTTTCTTGTTCTTTTCTTTTTTTTTTTTTTGAACATTATAACCTTGTATCTTGTCCTTAAGGGGGAAGGTGTGTGGTAGATGTGATGTCACTTTGGCATCTCATTGGATGGTAGAATGTAAGGGATTTCATTCCTGAGGTAGATGTCAGGCATGACATCATATTAGATTCCAGAGTGTATGAATGTTCTTCTGCCTCAGCCTGTGGAGCGAGATCAGTTGTGAATGGATAGGATACTTCTAATAAAGAACCTACTCTTTATTTCTGGATTCTGCATCTTTATTACAAGGAGGGGTGTTGCAGTAAATGTTCCCACACAGCATCCATGGATTTTGATACAGTCCCATATTTACAAAACCTTGTAAACCTATATATGCGCCAAAACCTTAGGACTCACCAGAGGAGGCACAAAAAGGAGAAATATCTTTATCTCTCCTTGTTTCTTCCTCTTTCTATGTGTGCTGCAATCTTCAGCACACCTAAAAAGAGTAAAAAGCCTCCCAGGGTTGTTTTTGTGCAGCAAGGTGTTCTTCCTGCCTACACAGAAACAATCCTGCATGCAACACAGGCGACATTGCACCATGGTGCAGCGGTGCTTGCTTTGGTGCTAGGCTGACAAAATAGTGCCAGCCCAGTGGGAATGGACAGGAATGCGCCATAAGCCATGTATGCAATGCATTACTACCCTTTCACTTTGAGGCAGCGCGGCACAGCGAGGTGACTTGCTGTGCTGCTCTGCTTTAAAAGCCCATAAATATGCGGTTTGGTTTTTTGGGAAAAAACGTGAAGGATATACACAAATGAACCCTTGCTGAATTTAGGGGTGTGCTTAGTTTTCAGAAATGTATAGATTTTCAGGATCCACAATATCTTTTACACCCATTTTCACTGCAAACTGGAAGGAGTTTGAAAGAACACAAAATATGAAAAATGGCCTATCTCCCAGTAAAATGCCAAAGTTGTGGTAAAAAAATTAGACTTTCTGAATCTAGCCTGCCTGTGCCTGAAGTCCAGGAAGATGGTGATTTTATCACCACAAACCTTTCACTGATGCCAATTGCAAGGAAAAATATCAGACGCTTTTGTCTTATTTTTTCCCAAAAAAAGCCTGACACTTTTGCTGTATTTTGGCTAATTTCACAGCAGGTGCGGCCTGTCCTTTATGGCGGACGGGCCACGTCACTCTGTGACGAGGCTGGGACTGCTGCCTTCCCTCATTGGCTGATCTAGGGAAGGCAGCAGTCCCAACCCTCCTGGGATCTCAGAGGCTGAAGATAAGTGTGTGTTTGTGTGTGTGTTTGTGATCTTTTAAAATTAATGTTTGGTGCGTGCGTGCATGTTTGAATGTTATGAGTGTTGATAATGGATGTGCGTGCGTATGTGTGTGTGTGTGTGTGAAAGAATGAGTGTGTGTGACCTACCCGCCCGCCTCCCTCCCTCCTAAAGCTGCTGGCCGCCATTGTTTCTCAGTCTCCTCCAGGAGAATCCACAAATCCTATGTAACACTTCTAGAACTCCCAGGATGTTGGCAAATAAAGGACACAAATTTGGCGTAGATAGCCTATGTGGAAAAAAGTTATGGTGGCCTAAGCACAAACTATCCCAAATAGCCAAAACAAGGCTTAGCCTTGGGGGGTAAAGGGCCTAGAACAAATGAATGGGTTAAAGGGTGTTTTTTTTTACACCTTGTAAAATTAGAACTAGGCAGGGTGTACCACACCTTCGGGGATACCTCTATGCCTTTCTCATAATAGGCCCCAGGGTAGTGTGAGACAGTAAGATGTTTTGCATTGCACAATTTGTTTCTGACCTTGTCAGTGAGAATGGTCTTTGAAGGAGATACAAAATGATGAGGGACTGAGACCTATGTTTGTTTCCTGAAATGGTCATACAATTACAGCTTCTGCTTGTTTATTTGGATCAGAAAGGGAACACTCATGGTGCTTCCACTGAAAGTTTTGTCTCTCAAGCCAAGGAGTTACAGGCCGTATCTTGTGCCACAGATGGGAATTTGTAGCTTATTTTATTGTTTTTAGAAATCAGTCGCTTTCACAAATAGAAAATAAGTAAACAATGTTCATTGAGTAATATGTATATTAGTAAATGCTACTACAAGGGGGAGAAATTGAAAATTATAGAATTAACCTAACATTTTGGCACAAACTTCGAACAGTCTGGGGATGAAATTCAGTCTTTCTTTGTCTGGGCAAAAGCATTGAAATGTTCAGTACGGTTCTATGTCTAAATAGCAAGGTAAAAATCAAGTGCAAAACATTGTAGTCGAAATATCGATTACTGCAATGTTGCAATGTTAGCAATAGGTATGTATAGCTTTACTATTCTTAAGTCCTATTTAAGTATGTTGACGCCATATATTGTCAAGCATGGTTGGACTGGCTTAAACTACAGTCTGCAGTATCAAAAGGGCTGGTCTTCCACGTCACTGAGTGTATACTTTTTGTGACTGTTTTTGGGCTTGTTTTACTGGGTCTGATGGGCCAGGATTTCTGTTAATTTCTGGTACTACCACAACCATTGTCTGAAGCAAGCACATAATCATTCATGCTCATTCATTTTCTCATGCCTTGCAAAACAGCTATGCAGCGTGTTTTTTTTAAAGTTTACAAGTACTCCAATTTGCAACATTGAGCTATTTTTAGATATATGATTCAATAATGGGAGCCACGTTTACTTTAGTGCCCAGGCCTATGTTCTGTCCCAGTGTGACCCTGATATCAAGATACATGTATGTGGAGTCAAGTATAATAAACATATACTTATCTATTTGTCCTCGTCTTTATTTGGTAGTCAATATTTTGTCTGGAATATTTTCAAAGCATGATATTTGTGCTACGAAATTATGTTAGAATACCTCGAGAGCAGGATAAGTGTAGATAAATCTCAGGGAGACTTGGTCAGCTCGGTGACAAAGACCAGCTTTTAAATGTCTTCACTACTAATGATTTAGAGTTCGTTTGTCGCTCCATAGAGAACTTAGGCCCATATTTATACTTTTTGACGCTAAACTGCGCTAACGCAGTTTAGCGTCAAAAAGTTTTGCGCCGTCTAACGCCATTCTGAAGCGCCATGCGGGCGCCGTATTTATGGAATGGCGTTAGACGGCGCAATCAGACCGGCGCTGCCTGGTTTGCGTGGGAAAAAACCACGTAGACCAGACAGCGCCGGCGTAGGGGGAAAATGGCGCATGGGCGTCTTAAAATGGGGCAAGTCAGGTTACGTCGAAAAAATCGTCTTAACCCGACTTGCGCCATTTTTTAACGACGCCCATCCCCCATCAACATGACTCCTATCATTGTAAAGATAGGAGTCATGCCCCCTTGCCCAATGGCCATGCCCAGGGGACTTCTGTCCCCTGGGCATGGTCATTGGGCATAGTGGCATGTAGGGGGGCACAAATCAGGCCCCCCTATGCCACAAAATATTATTAAAAAAAAAAAAAAAACAACTTACCTGAACTTACCTGAATGTCCCTGGGGTGGGTCCCTCCAGCCTTGGGTGTCCTCCTGGGGTGGGCAAGGGTGGCAGGGGGGGTCCCTGGGGGCAGGGGAGGGCACTCTGGGCTCATTTTGAGCCCACTTGTCCCTTAACGCCATGCCTGACCCAGGCGTTAAAAAGCGGCGCAAATGCGCCGTTTTTAGCCACGCCCACTCCCGGGCGTCACTTTTGCCCGGGAGTATAAATACCACGTAAAGGCCTGGGAGTCATTTTTTAGACGGGAACGCCTCCCTTGCATATCATTAACGCAAGGAAGGGGTTCACGCTAAAAAATGACGCACATTCCGGGAACTTTGGCGCTATTCGCCTCTAACGCCATAGTATAAATATGGCGTTAGTTGGCGTTAGTTTTGCGTCGAAATTGCGTCAAAAAAAACGACGCAATTTCGGCGCAAACGGAGTATAAATATGCCCCTTAAAGTACACAGGTAGGATGACATAAAGGTGCGGAAAGGCTCATGCCAGCAAGTGGCAATATGAAGCTGTGTTTTGATTTATGAGTAGTACAGGATGGAATGGCTCCTTGTCACCCAACTATGCACAAAAGCCTAAAGTCGAATGCAAAAAACATTTTGGTTCTTAGGTAACCAAAAAATGATGGGAGGGTTGAAGGAGTCCGGAGAAGTATTAAAGACTAGAGATGAGATACGAAAAGAACCTGATAATCAAGTAAGGCTAGTAGATAAGCAACATGGAGTGGAGGAGATTCGCTTAAGACCCATACATAGTGCCTAGCACAGCAATAAAAAGGCACTGGACTCAAGAGAAATGGAAAGGATTTTGACAGCTGAAAAGTACAGTCTAAGGTATCTCAGATCTAGAATAGGGGTGAGGCAACACAAACACAGAACAATGCTTAAACTTAGTACTGTGGTAAGAAAGGTATACGTTGCTAAAACCAGAGCTATGCTAAAGGCACAGGACATGGCATAGGTCTAGAATTAGGATGGCAAAAAGGCATGGATCGGACAGGTCAACAATCCTAAATAAAGCTCAATTCTGTGGTTAGGTACCCATGTTCAGGGCAGTTTCGGGCAGGGCAATGGACATGACTTTTCTATAGAATTTATTTTTTTAAAAGCTTGCGTTTAGGGTGCAAGAAACAGATCTGTTTTCATTAGTTTGTTCTGCAACCATTTTTTGGCTGTGTGTTGTCCAGCAGTTCTGCTCAGATTCTGGCTGAGGCGCCTTTCTTCAATGCCCCCACTGCACCTACAAACTGGGACCCCTAGGATCCCCATCTTCTCACTAACTAAGTGAGTGCCTGCTCACCTGCTGCTCTATATTGCCCTCTATATGGAGCAATTCAGCAACTTCCAGATCTCTTAATATTTCTAGAGAAAATGCATATTACCTCCTCAACTCTATTTCTCATCCCAATCCTTACTAATTGAGGTGTTTCACCTCTACCCTGGCCCATGTGCCCTAGACAGGTCCAATCAAAAAGTCCCATATAGCTCTCTCCTCTCTCCCTAGTGCGGCAGTGATTTTAGCTGCCATACAACACAAACATACCTTTGCTTCATAGTGCAAGGGTGTGTGCGTGAGTCTAGCTTAGGCTTTGTACTGGAAGTGTACCCTTCCAGTACAAAATAAAATGCTTAGACAACTTATGAGACTTTTCTTACCTTGTATGTGTGCTACAGAGTGCAGCACAAATGGAAAGTGTTAAAAAAAAGGAGAAATTAAAACATTTCTCCTTTTAAAACCTGGCTTCAAAAGGTGTTATTCTTTTATAAAATCCCGTCTCATATTTTTAGTCGATAGGGTTTTGCATCAAAAAGGGTGGATGGTTGTATAGGAACACCCTTGGAGCTAAGTAATGCAAAGCAGCGCTTAGAGATACTCTGCTTAAAGTTTGGTAAATTTCCAGCTCAAAACAAGTTTTCTACTGAAATGTAAATAATTAAGAAAATACATTTTGCACTGTTTTGTATACATTTTTATGATGCAAACCTAGTGTAAAATGGCAGTAAATCACCCCAAATGTCTGAAGAATCATTCAATTTTCCAATAAATGTTCTGAAGCCAAAGTCAAAGAGGTATAACCCTAAATCCAAAGGCCGGTCTTTGGGATGTCCCAATCTGACTCCAAAATAAACCCAATCACTTGTGTTAAAAAATTCTCTTATAGACAAAATATTTAGACAATCTTTGAAATCAATACCTGCTTACTAAAGTTGAGAAACAATCAATAATCATAGATGTCAACAAACCGGCACCTCAAATGTATAGAACAACTCACAGCAACCTCTTCCATAGATAACAGACTCAACTAGCACAGAATCATTTTACAGTATAGAAATCTCACACACCATCCTGTAAAGAGAGGCAGACATAGAAAGAAGAAAAAAATGAAGAACACTCCAGAATCATGATCAGATCGCAACTGAAGGGTGGTGCAGAATGCAAGAATTAATAAAGCAATCATCAATAAAAACCATTTTGTGGAATAATTTAAAATGTCAACTGACCACTAACAATGTATTTCCCTAAACTTGGGAAGATCCTGTTGGGGTGGGGTCCATTCCTCCAGCATTCGTCCGCTGAGAAGTGCTTCAGTTGTACCACAGCACAGGATGCACCCGGGTTCGCGCCCGGGCGAAGACCTGCCTAAGGGCAGGCCCGTCTACACCCATCTGTGGGCTGGGCTAGCCCCCCTTTCATTTGCCTATCTATGGTCGGTTTCTAGAAGAAAGATAATGGGCAAGAGGAAATTGCAGGGACCTGGGCACGTAAAGATAACAAATGGGCTTTCTATTGCTTCATCTATTACCCAACCCATTACCAACTATTTATCAATAGTGATGAGCACCTTCGATTCTGAAATTGGAAGGGTAGAAAAAAGAATTGATGCTGTTAGAAGACTCTCATTGCCTTTAACACATGTGCAGGAACTTCCCGCAGAGTACTTTCTAACTGTAGAGGCTATGCTTCCATCTAATGCCCCTGCGGACCCAAGCATGGTTATGGGCCCATATTGCAGAGATTTAAGCACATTAAGCTGCATATGGTGCGAAATTAATCAGGTGGTCATGGGGAAGTGGTGATGCCCATTTATACTTTATCTATATCACCCACAGGATTGACTGTCCCCAGTCCTCTTTCTGATTTGCTTTCATTGAAAGAGAAATCCTGTTTTCAATAGATCCATCAGAATATCCAATGTGTTACAACAGTAGATCTTCAAGGGGACATACTTACCCAATTAGATGCACTGGTTAAATGATTATCTTTTTTGTAGAATTGAATTGTTAATTTTCAATGAAAAAAGATCTGTTTGAGAAGCTGGAACAGGATACCGGCAAAAATATAGCTCTATATGGTCAACAGCATCTTAACACATTCAGAGCCCCTTGTACAGTAAACACTCCTCTTTCCATGACATCAGTGTCAACGGTTACTCATCCTAAATCTGCACACAATCAACTGCTACAGAATGGGCACGTACAGCACAACCTGGTCTTGCTCATGATACATCTGTTTCTAATCATGTTGTTCCACAACGTAGGCTGGCTCCCACTGATAAAGTAGCCCCATCTACTTTAAAGCTGACAAGCAAGTGCTATGTTCAACCGCAGCTACATCTCCCTCAGGAGTCAACTCCTTATGATATTGTTTTAGATTAAGTCCACGATTTTTCTGATCGGGAGGTGCCCTCATCAATAAAGTGATGTATTGGTTTAGCAATAAAGTGTGGAAAATTAGGGCCTTACCATATGAGACAGTTACTGTGGGGCGGGTGGTGACTTTAGGTCACCACCAAGCTGTTCTGGGAAGTAATTGTGTGGTCCTCAACTTTGGATCACCAAGTCTGGTGAGAAAACTTTTGACTTATTAAAGTTTCCTAGCAGATACTCATGGCCATGTGAGATTATTGCTGTTAGGGTATTTTTATGCTCTGGGTAGGGAATTAAATGGAGGCTTATGTTTTCATTCAACTGTCTTTTTCCATCATATGACTGGTGCACCACCTTCTGACGTTTGTCTTAATAACCGTTATATTCCTTTATACAACCTGGTTGAGAATGCTTGACCATTATCAGTGAGGGTATTTTCTGATTTGCCCTGCTTGTGTACTCCTCTAGTTTTGGATCCTGTAAAAAGAGGGGCCTGGATATCTTCTGACATCTCTGTTTTTACGTCAATTTCAGCCCTTGTCCCTGAATAGAAACCATCCAGAGCCCTGTGATAATACAAACAGCCTAAAGATAAGGGATATTGGACAAATAACTAAACTTAACAGTCTGCCCATGAGCACAGATCCCATTTTAAAAATCTTATTGTGGAATATTGTGGCGATCCGTTCCAAGTTACAAAATGAGGACTGGTTGGATTTTGGGACTGGCCATGATTTGACAAGTTTTTAAGAAACATAGGGGCATATTTATGAGCCCCTAGGGCCACCTTATATCACAATAACGATTTTTTTTTAATGCTTATGTGGCCCAACGAGGCCAAAATCCTTATGCCACATTTACAAAGTGGCACAATGCATGCGCCAGTCATAATGCGTGCAAAGACGGTGTTCCCCTGTTAGGGGGGGCCAAACAATTTGGCGCAAGGAAATCTGACAGATTTCCTTGCATAAGTTTTTACTGCGCTTTAACTCCTGCTCAGAGCAGGCATTAAAAGGGGGCTTACATTATTTATAATTGGTCCCTATGTACTCTGCAGGAGTAGCACCAACATTTTGGTGCTCCTCCTGCAGAGTACATCAATAGCATCATGAAAAATGACACTATTGCTCCCTACCAAGCACCATATTTTAAATACAGCGCACACATGGTGGCAGAAGGGGACAGTAAAGGGCACAAGAAAAGTGGCACTGCACAGCACCCCTTGCATACATTATGCCTGGTGCAGACATAATGTAGTACAAAGGGATACAAATGTGGCACAAGGATGTTGGCCTTGTTTAGCCACATTAGCGTAAAAAAAGTGGCGCTAGGGGATCATAAATTTGCCCCATGGTCTTTATCTGATTTTCACATCAATGGATATAGGTCCAATTGTAATCCTGCTATTGCGGCTCTTCAGGCAGAGATAGGGGAGGTTTGGCCATATATATCTCTCATAAATGTACTTAAGTAATTGCTAAGCCATTATATTATTCACCCTGGTTCTAATTGTTGTTAATCTCTGGACTGGGTACTGTAGATTTTCTTTTTAATTATAATGCATTTGACCTATGTGTCTCCCGAGTGGCTGTCAACCTTTATGAAGAAATGGTGAGAGAAAACAAATCCAGTAAACTGCCATGTATTATGTGGGAAGGAGATTTTAATTGTACTTTATGTTATTTTAGCAATACCAGGGTATGTGGATTGGAAAATGTTAACAATCATCGCATAACACACTTATGGCATGCACAATATGGAGAGGCTTTAAATTATATAACTAGTGCTATGGATCTGTTTTTTTTGTCTGATTGTGTTAATAGGAATTCAACTCAACCCTGACTATTTTTGGAAGGACTAAATCAAGTATTTTAGATTTTATGTTGATCTCTAGCATATATGGTCAGTAGGTCCCTGATTTTAGGGTTACCTCAAACTTGGCTAGTGACCATAATCTTTTAGTTGCTCCCTTCAAGGTGGATTTTAGCTGGGATCCTGTGCAATCTAAGCCAGTACCCATTAGGTATACCCCAAGTCAAGGCATCAGAATAATCTGGGACCCGGTCGATCCTTCGGCCCTAGAGACCAAAATAGTTAAAGGAAATCTTGATTTGATATAGCAGTTTATCAGAGGAGACTACTCCAAATGATTTGATTATAAATTTTTAGATACTCTGTCAAGCAGTATTAACCAAACTTACAACCAATCACTCTCAATCTCCTGCCCAGCAATTTTGCTGATTTGATAGTAATTGCAGTAAAGCCCACAAACACTTGAAAGATGCCCTTCATGCCTTTCCAAGAGATAGAGGCTTGGTAAAGTCAGCATAGAGGTATTATAAGGCCATGTTAAAACTATGAAGGAATAGCTTAAAACTAAAGCGTGCTCTGACATTTTGAAAGCAGGCTCTCAGAGGTATTCACAGAAATTTTGGACAGTAGAAAACTGTCAGATTTTTACTGAAGGTCCAGATTCTAAAATTGACTGTCTGATTGCAGATTCGGAATGGGAGGTGCATTTTGTGCGCATTTTTAATCCTTCAAATGCAGAACTTAGGTGCAAGGAAGTGGACCCTTACAGATCAGCTGATCTTGCACAGGCTTTACGAGTTAGGGATTCTGTTTTGGTTAAAAAGGTTCAAACTGCAGTAGCCCAGGGCATTTGCAGGGAAGCACCAGGACCCGATGGGGTTCCGTTAGATTTTTTTAAAAAGTAACCTTCCCCTCTGGGCTCCAATTCTAGGTTGTGGTTCTTGGCCCTCTTCCTGCCACATGGAAACAGGTCATTATTGTCCCATTTAAAAAAAGGGGATATAAGTGATCATGAATTTTATAGACTCACCCCCCTTTTGGGCTCCACTGTTAAGGTGTTAGTTAGAGTCCTCTTAGCTTGTTTAGAGGTATGGGCCAGTGAAAATGATATGTTATCAAGGAAGCAATATAGCTTGAGAAAGGTCCGTGGAACAGATGAATAATGCCTGAACCTAGCATTAATCATCAGCAAGTACACCAAGTCCATGAAGTGTTCAGTGCATCTGGCCTTCATGGACTTGTCGTCTGCTTCCACTACTGTAAAAAGGGACAAGCTTTGGAACCTTATGGAGGGCATGAGGTAGAGGATCCCCTGATTAACTTACTCCAGAGATTACACCTGAATACCACAGTGAAGATTTGGTAAGGTACTAAAGGTGATTGCACTGATAACATAATTTCAAGTCAGGGGGTCCACCAGGGTTGCATTCTCAACCCTTTTCTATTCCTTGTATATTTAAATGTACTAGAAGCCTTCTTACAGCAAAATAATTTAGACTACCCTAGGGTGGGCAATTTTCCTGTTTCCTCGCTCCTTTGCGCTGATAATGCTGTTCTCTTGGCATGGACAGCAAATAGTCTACAAATGGTACTTGATGCTTTTGTAGATTTTGTGGTCACGCTGGACTTGAAAGTTAATCTTAAAACATCTTATGTAATGGTTTGTGGCCCAAAAACAGCAAAAACGAAATCTTTTTATATTCAAGGGAATTTGGTGGAAAAAGTTACACATTTTTAATATTTGGCCATTCTCTTTAACAAGCAGCTGAAATGGAAACCTCTCTTATCTCTGAGGGCTCAGCACATTAACAGGGTCATGGAAAGCTTCTTTCAATTTGCAGCCAAACTTGGCCAGAAACCTTATCAGGGAGATTATGACACCATACAGAACCAGATGTGTCTTGGCTGTAACATATGGGGCAGGATTTTGGGGATACGATGATTGTTCGGAGTAACAAACTATCGAGAATAGTTTCCCTATGGTTCCTAGGGGCTCATCAACCTCTTTTTGTCCTTCACAGGTAGGCTTGCCGTTGGACTTTTTTGCTTATGCAGGGTCATCCCCAGTCTTTTTGCCTCCTGCCTCCTATTGTTTCTGACCTTTTGCTGTTAGCTTTTGAACTCTGAGTACTTTACCACTGCTAACCAGTGCTAAAGTGCATATGCTCTCTGTGTAAATTGTAAGTAATTGGTTTATCCATGATTGGCATATTTGATTTACTAGTAAGTCCCTAGTAAAGTACACTAGAGGTGCCAGGGCCTGTAAATCAAATGCTACTAGTGGTCCTGCAGCACTGGTTGTGGTACCCACATACATAGCTCTGTAATCATGTCTCAGACCAGCCACTCCAGTTTTAACTGTAAATTCAACTTGGCAAGTGTACCCACTTGCTAGGCCTAAACCTTCCCTTTTCTTACATGTAAGGCACCCCTAAGGTAGGCCCTAGGTATCCCCAAGGGCAGGGTTCAGTGTATGGTTAAGGTGCGACATATAGCAAGGTGTTTTATATGTCCTGACAATGACTTATTGCTAAAAAAAAATCCACTGTTGCAAAGCCTGTCCCTCTCATAGGTTAACATGGGGGCTACCTTTGAATTCGATTAAAGTGTAGATTCCCTTTGGGAGCGGATGGACATGTGGAGTTTGGGGTCTCTGGGCTCACAATTTAAAAATACATCTTTTAGTAAAGTTGATTTTGAGATTTTGTGTTTGAAAATGCCACTTTTAGAAAGTGAGCATTGTCTTGCTTATACCATTTCTGTGACTCTGCCTGTTTGTGGATTCCCTGTCTGGGTCAGTTGACAGTTGGGCTGGTTGCACCTCACACTAGACAGTGACACAAAGGGAGCTGGGGTGTAGTCTGCATTTCCTGATGAGCCATCTGTGCTAGGAGGGAGGGGAGGAGTGGTCACTCACACCTGAAAGGGCTGTGCCTGTCCTCACACAATGCAGTCGCTGACCCCCTGGTGAGTGTCTGGGGCCTGGCCTGGGCACGGCAGGATTTCACATTCAAAAGATACTTTACTTTGAAGTATACCTACTTCAAAGGATACATTGGGTATAAGAAGGGCACCCAAAACCACAGACTTTAGAACACTTCAGGAAACCAGGAGGAACTCTGCCTGGAGAAGAGCTGAATAAGAAGAGCTGCCCTGCCTGTGACTGTTCTTTGTGGAGCTATCCTGCAGTTGCTGCTTCTGCCAGAGTAAGAGGGCAAAGACTGGACTTTGTTTGTCTTCGATCTAGAGAAGAAATCTCCAAGGGCTTGATTTAGAGCTTGCATCCTGTTATTTGAAGACTGAGGGACAGCAAAGGCTTCTCTCTGCCAGCACCTGAAGTCTCTGGAGAGACTCCTACTCTGCCCTGTGGTGCCCATCCAATTCCTGGGACCCTGAAAGGAGAAGCTGGCAGCCTAAGAGGAGGAAATCCACACACAGAGCGCCGTGCGGGGCAAAGATCAACACGACTTCGATCTGTGGCTGAAGAAACGACGTGAGCCGGCTTTGCGCCTGAATATCGATGCTTGCCAGAAATGCGACCAGAGAATCAACGCACGGAGCTGGAGAAACAACACGCGGCATCGCTGCCGGAGACTCGGAGATCGAAACCCACGCTGTGTGGTTTTTTAATCATCGTGCAGCTGGATTTATGACGCAATTACCGCTGGGCGTGTAAAAACCCCACAAGGCCTCAGGGACCCGAGAGTGCTGACCAGATCAATGCATCGCTCTCTTGCGGAGAGAAGAAACGATGCACCCCGACCTGACAAAAGGAGAAACGATGCAAGGTCCCATTTGTGAGTGGAATTGACGCATCGCAAGCCCTTTTTGATGCACACTCGCCCGTGCAGGGTTATTTTTGACGCACCCAAGGTACATTTTCACGCTAATAGTGTTAGTGTGTGTTTTAAACTACATAAAGACTCTTTTTGCTTTTTAATTGATAACTTGACTTGTGTATTGTGGATTTTTGATGTTTTGGTCTTGTTTTGTTTAGATAAATATTCTCTATTTTTCTAAACCTGTGTTGTGTCATTTTGTAATGTTTTCATTATGCTACTGTGTGTGTTGGTACAAATAATTTACACCTAGGACGCTGAACTTAAGCCTACTGCTCGTGCCAAGCTACCAATGGGGTAAACAGGGGTTGGCTGAGGGTGATTCTCTTTTACCCTTACTAGAGTAAGGGTCCTTTTCTTGGACGGGGGTAACCTGACTGTCAACCAAACACCCCATTTCTAACACTTGCACTATCTTGAAGACCAGATAGCCCTAACCCCTTTGTTCTAATGGGTTAAAGTGTGGTGCACTGCTAAACTTGATTTTTCCAGACCAAAATTAGATGACTGTTCATCATCAAAAGTACTTTATTCAATTGAATACAACAATCATAAAAGCAGATAATTCATATTAAAAACATCACTCAGTACATGAAATAATAAAAGAACACGAATAAATCAGACCATACCTAAAAGGACCATATAGCGAGATTACGTTACAAGGAATTATATAACTTCTCATAAGAACCACAGTTCAAAAACAGGACAGATAAAATCAATAAAAGAGTATGTTTTAAAACAAAAGCTATTACTGTTAATAAAATACATTTAAAATGTGTACAATAAGAAAACCCTATCTAAGTTAACTGATAATGTGGTCTAGCCTTCATCACTGCACATAAAAATAAATCTATTCCATTACAAATCATAATTGATGGTAGGGACAGGAGGTAATTAAAGGCTGGGCGACATTGTTTAAAATGCATTGATTTTAAAAATGGGATCACAAACGCTTTCCTTAAGTCTGCATAGAATTTACAGAAAAAGAGAATGTGTATTGTACTTTGGTTAGACACTGAGTCACAAGGACATTTTACCAAGACTGGGGTCCAATCATTAGTACTCGGAAAACTAACAAGACAATGGAAAATCTCTAATCTTAGGCGCGTAAGGACGAACAGATGCCTTGGATTCAGTACGTTACTCAAATATGGTTCCATGCCATCTGTTTGTTGCAACATAAAATTCCTCATTACGCTGGGTTTCTTTACCTCAGTGGCCCATCTTAAATCAGCCAGGTGAGTAAGACAGATATTTTTCAGTTCCTTCCTGGAAATTGTTTCCAGTTTTGCCGGGGTGGAATATAACTCAGGATAGCCCAGCTCTATGAAAAAAAGTATTTATATAGTTTAGCCATGGAATTTTCAGCAGATAAGATAATGCCAATGCATCTTCTGTGATGGCCCTGTTCAGCCTAGCGGAATCAGAAGTCCATACTTTATGCCATAATAGGATTGGTTGAATACAAATTAAATCTATAAGGTATGATACCCCCAATTCCATATGGCATACCAGTGTTGGGGTAGATTTTGGAGCACTTAAAATAAACTATATCCCCAGAGTCCTGCCCTGTACAATGCAACAGAAACACATTGCGCATTGTACAATATCATCATATCCTTGGGGGTCGCTCTACCAACCTTTTTCGAAAAGTTTTTTACAGCCATGATAGTTTTAATGAATGACAGCTTCCTCGATTTTATGGCTTGTGACCATGTCCCTTCATTATCAAACGTAATACCTAGGTATGAAAAGGTTCCTGTGTCGTCTAGTTTTGTACCTTTTAGCATGATCTGGGGTTTCTTTATAGAATTTCTACCACATTTCACCGAGAAGGTTTTAGAATGGTTAATTCTGAGACCTAAGGATTCCATATACTTATCAAAGGTTGTAAGTAGCCTCTGCAATGCCACTGGGGTGCGGGCCATCAGAACGGCATCATCCGCGTACAGGAGTGCTGGGATCTTTCGAGAGCCAACTTGTGGGAGGTCACTGCAAGCATCAGATAGTACCCCCTCTAGTTTGTTAATATATAAAGCAAACAGTAGGGGCGCTAGTACACAGCCTTGCCGTACCCCCGTTCAATAGGAAAGGCTGAAGTGCATTCGCCCTGAAGCCCATAACGCACCTTAGCTTTAGCTCCGGCGTATAGTTCCCTAATAAAGTGAACAATAGTTGAGTCTACCCCCATGTCCAATAAGAGAGGCCACAGTTTGCTATGGACCACGCAGTCAAATGCTGAAGTCAGGTCGACAAACACTAGGTATAAGGCTCCAGCTTTGGCCCTCATATATTTACCGAGTATAATATCTAAGTTCAGAGCCTGCTCTGTAGTCCCTATCCCAGCTCTAAAGCCATATTGCAAGCCCGAAAGAATATTGTTTTCTTCCGTCCAATCTCGTAGCCTGCAATCTTTGCAAGAGTATCAAGCAGAGAGATTGGGCGGTAGCATGCAGGATTTTGACGAGCTCCCTTTTTAAAGATAGGAACAATGATGGACTCGGCCCAGGTCGGTATAAAGACTGTGGCACAACAGGCATGTAAAACTTGAGTTAATAATGGGCACCAAAGTGAAACATTGGACTTATAGATATCAATTGGGACTTCATCTGGGCCTGGCGCTTTCCCGCTTTTACTAGCGTTAATTGCGTCTGTAACCTCTTTTAGGCTAAATGGTGGAAAAATAGATTGGGAAACTGGTCTCAGAGGGTTTGGTTCCAAGACCAGATCTTTTGCGGAGTATATACTAGAGAAGAAAGAAACCCAATCCTCTTCGGTAATGGCTATTTCGATTGTTGGTGACGTTCCATCACAC
The DNA here is from genome assembly GCF_031143425.1 of Pleurodeles waltl. Taxonomy (NCBI): domain Eukaryota; kingdom Metazoa; phylum Chordata; class Amphibia; order Caudata; family Salamandridae; genus Pleurodeles; species Pleurodeles waltl. The sequence continues at coordinate 218,732,631 of NC_090437.1, read as the reverse complement.
AGAAGAGGAGAATTTACAATTTTCCAAAATTTAACGTTGTCATTCTGAAGGCTTGCTTCATGGAGAGAATTCCAAGCCTCGTTTTTTAGGTTCTGTTTTCTTGTTTTTATAGCCTTTTTATACTCCTTCCTCCGGAGGCTGATGCAATGTTTGTCAGGATTTTGTCTATGTAAGCACTGTTTAAGATTTTTATAGGCTTGAGTACATTCACTATCAAACCATATTTTGCCTCATGAGGCCTAGATTTGCCAAAGCTAACTGTAAGGGAGTCTTTGATTCCGGTAGTAATTGCAGTGAAAGCGTTAATGCAAGCCTGCAGGCAAATGTTGTCTGAAAGACAAATTTCAAACTCTTTAGAAAGTTTGCTCATTAATTGTTTCATGAACCCCGTGGGCTCAACCTGTGACCACTGGATAGTGTAACCATTTCTAGCTCCCAATTCAATATTCTCTACCTTCTCCATTGGTTCCTTATGTTTGGTGACTGCTTGAGGGAGTGCAAGGCTTAAGCTTTGAGGGTAGTGATCGCTAAACAAAGCATCTAGAATTTTATAATTGGACACATAAGAAATAATATTATTGGATAATAGTATAAAATCAATTATTGTGTTAGCATGTCTGCCATTAAATGTGGGTTTTAACTGTGGTTTACAGTGATTTAAACTATTGCACAAGAGGAGATCAAATTTAAACAACGTTTCATTCAACAATTTACCATAATGATTATGTATAAAATGGTATGAGTCATCATCTCCACCCGTGCCGAAAAAACAAAACTTTTCCACGGATTGAGGACACAAATATGTATTAAAGTCCCCCCCCACACAATAAAAGTCTCATTGTGCGCTGAGTTACATGCTCGATCCAGATCTTCCTGCAACAGCTTGAGAACAGAAAAGAAACTTTGTTGAGGAGCATTATTATAAAAGTTAATGATCACCATTTGCGCAATGATTTTTAGTTCACATGTGATTGATAAAATGAATTAGAAATTAATCTAACGTCCTTAATTAAATTGAATTTATTAGAGAGAAAAGTACACAACCCACCTTTTGCCCTACCCCGTGACCAAGGAACGGCGGGGGTATGAAATGTCCTAAAACCGTTTATGTGGATTGGATCCACGGACCAAGTCTCTTGTAAACTCACCCAGGAAAAGGATTGAATATATTCCAACCAGTCTTCATTCTGAATTTTCGAGTGCAGGCCCGCCACATTCCAAAATAAAAATGAGAAATCCTCTCCCAGAGTTTTAGTACCTTGCCCCGCGGAAGACTGTTTGATTACTATGGGGGTCATTCTGACCCCGGCGGGCGGCGAGAGCCGCCCGCCTGGAGGGAACCGCCAGAATACCGCTGCGCGGTCAAAAGACCACCGCGGGTATTCTGGGTTTCCCACTGGGCTGGCGGGCGACCGCCAAAAGGCCGCCCGCCAGCCCAGTGGGAAACACCCCTCCATGAGGATGCCGGCTCCGAATCGAGCCGGCGGAGTGGAGGATGTGCGACGGGTGCAGTGGCACCCGTCGCGTATTTCAGTGTCTGCAAAGCAGACACTGAAATACAAAGTGGGGCCCTCTTACGGGGGCCCCTGCAGTGCCCATGCCATTGGCATGGGCACTGCAGGGGCCCCCATGGGCCCCACGACACCCCATACCGCCATCCTGTTCCTGGCGGGCGCCGCCATGGAGGATTCCGGAGGGCAGCGGAAAACCGGCGGGAGACCGCCGGTTTTCCTCTTCTGACCGCGGCCAAACCGCCGCGGTCAGAATGCCCTGCAGGGCACTGCCAGCCTGTTGGCGGTGCTCCCACCGACCCCGGCCCCGGCGGTCAAGGACCGCCGGGGTCGGAATGACCCCCTATGTCTTTTAATTGGATGGAAAGTCCGCTTATTGGCACTTCATTATTGGCAAGTTGACTCGGTGGGACTTCCATCTCTGTCCATTCATCTCCATTACTCTCCACCAAACCATCCCCACCCTTTAGTGGATCAGAAACTGGGATTAGCTTAGTAGTCATAGGCCCACCCACTTCCTGATCAAATGGTAGTCAATCGACGCCTTGCAAAGAAAGAGCATGAAATCTATTCTTGGTTGGGATTGAGTAATATCCCTCCAGCCTATTTATTTGTTTCTCAGAATTAGGACCGGGATAAGCATGGTCGAGGTTGTGCGTGTAAAAGAGACCCAGAGGCAACAATATGGTGCCATAGTCCGTAATCTGCAGCGGGCTTAGGTGGCTCAGAATGTCTTCAACAAGTTTTGGAGATTTAAAAGAGAGTACCACACAGTCACCCTTAAATGACTTCTGGTTCTTACCCACCCATTTTACCCTCCTAACCATTTTAATATCCTCGAAGAGAACTTCTGTCATTCCAGGTTTCATACGGGTTCCAATCCAGTTCAAGGATTTATTCCTCAACGCTAACCATGATTCCCTATAGTCCCCGGAAAGGGTAGAGACATTTGCCAGGACTATCACATAGGGAATTGCCGCTGGTGGCAGATCTAATATATCTCTTGATATTGAAAAAGAATCCCGGGAGAATTTCAGGCTGGTCGGTGTTTCCCCTCTGTTTAACCATGCTTTTTAATATGGGGGACTACTGATACCAACTAGTGGAGGGCATGGGTCTACATGTCTTTGGATGGGCTGATGCGTATGTGGTGGCTGTTTATGCACTGGTAAGGGATTGCTGTTTGGATCTGAATTGTCACAATGTTGGGTGGTGACGGCTGTTACACTTGCAAATTGATCCTTCAATAAATTAAACATTGTCTCCACGTTTTCCTCCAATCGTGTTAAGCGTTCAATCATTTGATCAAAGAAGGGCCTGACTAGATGTTCCAAGGAGTTAATAGTCTCCAAGGGATTCATTTTCGTATTCACTGTGGGTTGTACATTCCTCTGACCAAGTTTTGTATTCTCGCAGACGATATGTACGTATTGAGTAGGTTCAGTGAGTGAGGATCCAGGATTACCACGTCTAATCTTATCAAGTGGCTCTTGAGTGGAGGCTCTGTCCTTACTAACTAATTTGGGTTTCCTTAAACGTTTGGGAGAGGGTGGGTGGTCACCGTCATCTGAAACAAAATCGGTTGTATCTTGGATGCATCCCTTCTTGCCTCTAATTTGGGGTCCAGTTACCAGGAAATTAGTCAATTTTGCTGTTGGGGGGAAATGGGGTGGGTCCGAAGATTGAGTTAAAATCCTTTCCTCAACATTAGTAATTTGTTTGTCAATTACCCCCTTAGCTCCTGAAATGAATTTTAATATTGCTGAGTGATCTTTCTGGGAGGTAGTATCTTTTATGCTGGTTTGCTTCCTTTTACCCATTCTCGCTAGCTATTTAATCCTACCAAAAGAAGAAAAGTAATTGTGCTAAAAATACATTGTTCCTCACTGATAAAAGTAATAAGACTAAGTAAAATAAACACTATATGCCTGTAGCAGAAATGAGCCGTAAAAATGACCTCCCGCAGTGCTGAAGGGCTGTTTTACAGAGTCATCAAAGAAACAAAGTTGAAACCCTGCTACAAAAAATCAAAAAAGAGTAAAAAGCACCTGTTTAAGGCTTAAATGCCCAAACCAATAATTGCAGAGAAGATGTCAGGGGGGTGGCCCAGCCCAGCCTCTGCCAGGAGCTGACGGGCGCAGGACGATCCTGCCCTTGGCCCGCGCGCGTCCCGCAGGGCGGGAGCGCGAAGTTAAATTTAAAGGGCTCCTGCCCTGGTGACAGCCGCCGCCTCCTCCACCCAGCACGCGCGTCCCGCGGGGCAGGAGCGCAAAGTTACATTTAAAGGGCTCCTGCCCTGGTGACAGCCACCGCCTCCTCCAACCAGCACGCGCATCCCGTGGGGCGGGAGCGCAAAGTTACTTTTAAAGGGCTCCTGCCCTGGTGACAGCCGGCGCCTCCTCAAACCAGCATGCGCGTGACTGTTATCTACATGCAAGGTTGAGAAGATGCAATGGATCAAATATGTTAAGCAAGGTTTTAATGATCTGAGCTTGATTGCTTTTTTTAATAGCCCTGCTTATATTTTACCATCAGCGAAAGCTCAAATCAAGGAGGATTCCTGGGGTAAGTTAAGGGAGAATCAGCACAGATTAATGTCTAGACAGTGTTTCGTTGCCGAATGCATGGATCTCACACCTACCCCAGTATTGCAATTTTATTTGTCATTTGTTTTAAATACTCAGTATCAATTTTTTTGGTCTAGATTGAGTTTCGACGTTGTGCATTATTTGGTAGCCTTTTCCCTACAATGTGGATGGGCTCAAAATCTTCCACCTTGCCCTTGTGATAATATACCACATCAATCTACTGCCTACTTTTTATTACTTTGTGCATTTTATCATTCGGTAAGAAAGGCTTTTTTACTTCCTATGCTGAAACAGCTTAGGCCAATTTTGTATCAAGATGGGCTCAGATTTCTGCTTTCACTGGAATTTTAAGCGGTCTGCATTGAAGTTTTAAATTTTAATAGTGGCATTTTTAATGAGGAAACATTATGGTTAATAGAGGTCCTGAGGTCTATATTTCATTGTATTGTTTCTTGCAGTCTGTATTTGGTATGTGGTTTAAATAACTTACTGTATTTCATTTATACTGTTGCCAATGTTTGGTATAAGGAGCTTTAATTTTAATCGGGGGTCTTATTGATTATAGATTATGTAAGTATTTATTGTATGCTTTTATGATTTTAGTGGATCGTTAAAAGTATTATTGAGTGAATGATTTCCCTATACTCCGATTCAGAAGGACGCCCAGAGAGCTAAAGGGAAGGACCTATAGTAGATGTATATTTAACACTTAAAATTGACAAATTTGTTAATGAACTATATATATTAAAAAATCGGTAAATAAAAATATGTCTATCAAAAGTGTGTAAGAAAATACTTTCTGCAATGTTAGCAGATTGTCTTACTACGAAATTGTGTGGTTTACAAAATAAATTACTAAACGTGATAGTTTTTCTTTATTTGTTGTGTATCACTCACATGTATGTTTTAAGACTCCAAAAAGGGCGAAAAGCTTGCCATTCATATAAGGTTCAATGAGAAAATATTCTGGTTTTCGCTGTAACACCTTAACTCGACGATAAGGCGTTTATGAGCAGTTGTTACTGAACATTGTTCGTATTTTCTGTCCATGCCATTGGCTACCGACCATTATTTGAATAACAATCATGTTATAAGACTAGTCCAGGGAAATGGCCAAATTCTCAGCCTCACACCATGCCACTGCTTATATCCCACCAATGTATGAGAATGACCTTGACATATTAAATTAAACACAAATTGTCTGACAAGTGTAGGTTTATAAACGGCGTGATATTCTAAATGAAACACTTCTTGTAACTACTGCACGCATTTTATAGAGTAGATTACATTAAGGAGCAGGGCAATTGATTCGAAACCCTATAAAAGGAATCAGCTTATACTCAAAATTAACTTTCACAGCTACATATAAGTTATGTGCAATTTAGCGAAAGCAACTCACTCATAACAAATTGGCCGAATGCTAAGCCCTTTGGGCTGTCTAGCCAGTAGACTGTTATGCTCGCCTTATTGAGCGGATTCACAAAACTAATTATGATTGTAAGAAGTAGTACTACTACTTTTATATGATTATTTTGTATATCCCCCGAAACTTACAACCCCCTATTAATGAAAGTGTAAAAGGGCCACAATCCTTTTCATTAGTACCAACTGTACTTGAGTATTTCCTGACTATTCACATTTCCTTCTCATTTTGTATGTTTTAGGGCCAAGTCGCAGAGGCATGCTACAGTCTGTGCAAGACAACTACGTCAGTAATACATTGAAAGGAGGACTTTGACAATAGGCCTCATTGTTTTGTTCAGTGTCCTAAAAGTCAAGTGGTTGGTTTTGTGGTTTAGAAGAGCAGACATCTAGAACTGCAGCAATTACACACTGATAGGTTTGTTTGCTACGGTTAGTGTAGAAGGCTAAAAGAAAATGGTTCAATACGTGAGTAGTCCAAGCCAGACCATAGTCCGATACTGGGTTTATGTTACAACTAAGGCAGTGACTGTGGACCTATGTACGTTCACCTACGTATGGGTGTAGTTTTATTTATTCTTGCAATTCACAAACATTCTCAGTGATAGGATTGGAAATCTACACTAAGTGCAGGTTTCCAGGTGTGCTATTGGGAGTGTCATGTGACTTATTCCCAGGCCTACTGTTCCTTCTGTGAGTAACTGTACGTAGTATTGAATTACACCCAAGAGGAATGAGTCCTGCTGTGCAAATACACACATGTTTTGACTTTTTTAAAATACACATATAAATCACTTTTTCCTTAAAGAAAACAGTTCCATCCAATACATTCGCACCAAATCTGGGGATTATCCAGTCCCTTTCCCATCAAAGAGAAGGAGTTACTCCGTCTCTCGTCAGTAAACATTCAACTATTTCCTAGGTAGAAAAGGGACGAGAGTTTAGATATCCTCGCAAACATTCACGTTCCGGCCACTTCTTACCCTACTGCGTGAGATTTAATACTGTGAATGTTTCCCAATTTGTATCAAAGAGATCTGCAGTAATAAAATCATTTATACCTGTTGGAAATCCTTCTATGAATTTACGAGAGGGTATGTTTGACTTTAAACATACATTTACAGATGGAAACACCTTTACTCGAAGTAGAAATGGAGTGTACAGCGTGCGAGCATCTTTCATAGTTTTACACTTTATCATGCTCTAATGCTTGAAATACTGCTTGGTAGCATCAATTTATGGGCAGAAATCGTCTAAAAACAAAAGCCATATTCCTCTTGTCCATTTTATATAGCAGGTGAAAGGCACAGTCCAGTGGCTTAGTATAAAAAAAAAAATCCTGAAATTACGCTATTATGTCATATAGTGCAAAATGTTATCACAGGAACACGAGAACAACACTAATGATCAGTGGCTGCTGTTATTGTCAATTGTGTTTTTACTGTGAAATGCTAATATATAGAGCTAAATGGAGGTTTTACATTTTGTATAATTTCACATAATTACGCAAAATCATATTCCATGAAATTCACACAGCCCACCTCAGTACTTCAATCCAAACAGAGCAGAGAAGCAGGCTAGTCACCCTAAATGGATCGTAAGGCTTGTTCATCCCTGATTGAGATTTTTCCAGCCAGAGCTCACGAGGAATCTTCTTCCCTTAGAAGTCAAACACACTTCTAGTTCCATAACTAAGCGACAGTATAAATGGACTCCATTGCAGTACACGATATTTAAATATTCTGGGCTTTTCTATCCTATAACCAGTGTAAGTAGCTTATTTTGCTGGTCATCTCAATTTTTTGTGGACTTATGATGCTGCTTTTGTTACTCTGTACACATGGACACTTCTAACCAGGTCCCACTGCATGTGCTCTGACCACCGAAATATGTTGCCATTGATTAAAACCCAAATTGACACATTTAACTTTCCAGTGAGGCCAAAATGCATGGTGCCTAATGTTCACCTGTGACATGGAAAATTAAATGTCACTTGTTGACTACAGCACTACTGTGTCTTCCAATGGCATGACAAGACAAACATGACTCCAGGACTGACACTATAGTCAGGCTACTGCAGTTTTAAAACTGCAACATGATCTGCTAAAATAGGGTATGTTGACAAGTGAAAGCCTCCTTCTTAAATATGAATAAGTCACATGACTAGCCCAGGAGGCAGGGTGCATTGTATTTAAAAATAAGCCATGTAGACATTTTAAATTGCAAGTCCTTACAGTAAGTGTTAGACCTGGCATCCTTGGCTTGGCTCTTCCCAAATATTTTACCTTAAACCCTCCTGTTTTGCTGACTTTGTTTTTGTTGGCTTTAGGTCCCAGTGCATTTACCACTGCTAGTTAGCTAACATGCTAGAATTGGCTTACACCCAATTGCCCTATTTAATTTACTTGTAAGTTTCTACTAAAGTGATACTACAAGTGCTCAGGGCCTATAAAGAAAACCAAAGTAGCTCTTTAAACATGTCTTAGGCCTGCCCTTGCTGTCTGTTTTTGCAGTTCTAAACTACCATTTCAATGTGGCAAAATAAACCTTGTGCCAACATGGCAAAATAATCCCTTTGCCAGACCTAAACCTTCCTTTTTAGTACATATGAGTCACCCATAGTGTAGGTCCTGAATAGCCCAAACTGCAGGGTCCAGTGAATTTAAAAAGTAGGGCAGGATGTATGATTGTGGATCCTGTTTGAGTAGTGTTCCAGACCCTCAACAAGTTTTACATGTCCTGGTAGTGAAATACTCCTACATTCATTTTTCACTACTACAAGGCCTACCTCTTCCATAGGGTAAAATTGGCATTATCTCATTACATTTCATGAGTTGTAACTTTCAATTGAGAGCAGGTAGACAGACTTGGTTTGGTGTCTAACAAACTGTAACTTAAAGGCCTCTTCAATGGCAAACTCAGATTTTTGTTCTCAATTCTAAAAATGCCACTTTTAGAACATTGGCATTTTCAAATTCCAGCCATTTGGTGCCTGCAGCCTGTTTCTGAGTCACATGAGTAGGTGTATCTGGCAGTTAGTATTTGTCTATTGCTCCCAGACAGTGAAGCAAAGGGAAATAGGTGTTGACAGGATGGGCTGTCACATACCACACTGCACATCACGAAAGGCTGTGCCTGAGCACTCATACAATGGTTTTGGCACTGGTCTTTCGAGATCCTGGACAAGCTTGGGCCAAGACAGGGAGGAAAGGTATGTCTAACACCTCAGGGGCAGGACAACCTCTAGAAGCTTCCTCCACTTTTAACTAGGCACCAGCATGAATATTGGACCTCAAACCCCAACTCTTCAGTACAATTCCAGACCTATGAACTCTGCCAGGAAGAAGGGCTGCTGTACTGATGAAAGGACTGCCACTCTACCGCTCTGAAGGACTGGTGCCCTGCTGGGCTGACTCGCTGCCCTCTTACCTCAGTGAGAAGGACTGGACCTGCATTTCTAAACCCAGGATCCCAGTGTGACTCCAAGGGCTAATTGCTAGACCTGCTGTTCACAAGCCTCAGGGACACGACAGGCTTCCAACAGCCTTGAACCTAGCACTTGCACTCTGCCATCTGTTAGCCCTGCCCTTCCAAATGGTGCTATGCCAGTCCTGGACCCTCTGCCAGCTTATCTGTGGATCAAGCAGAACAGACGCATCTCATGCACAGCATGGCACAATTCCTGCAGAACTGGACAGCGCCTGTGCTGCTCGACGCATCGCCCTCAGAACCGATCCATCACCTCTGCTGAGAGGACTTCCTCAGTGGCAGTCTTTCACAGACCATCATATCTGATGCATCTCTAAGCAAGGACATCGCCTCGTCCAACCCACGTCACCGGAACCGCCGCTCTATAACGCATCTCCATCCAAGGACATTGCACTGCACTTCTCAGCTCTCCAGAACTACCACTGCAAGACACATCTCCTCACCTGAAACTCACATTCCTTCTGCTGCACAATGCATTCTCAACACAGGTCCTAGCATCGCTTTGCAACCAGGATTAAGGTACTGTTAAAAATGGGGTCTTTGGTTGGCAGTCAGGTTACCCCCTCCAAAGAAGGATCCTCACTCTAGTCAGGGTAAAGGAGAACCACCCTCAGTTAACCCCCGCTCACCCCCTTAGTAGCTTGGCATGAACTGAAAGGCTTAACTTCAGAACTAATGTGTAAAGTATTTGTACCAGCACACACAGTAGCTCAGTGAAAACACTACAAAATGTCACAACACAGGTTTAGGAAAATAGGTAATATTTAGCTAAACAAAACAAGACCATAACGACAAAAATCCAACATACACAAGTCAAGATCTGCATTTTAAAAAGAATAAGGGCCAGATGTAGGAAGGCATTAGCGCCTCGCAAACGGCGAAAAACGCCGTTTGCGAGGCGCTAATGCCCTCATGCGATGCAGAAACACATATTGCGAGCCGGTATTGACTCGCAAAATGTGTTTCAGACTCGCAAATAGAAAGGGTTGTTCCCTTCCTATTTGTGAGTCGCACCGCGATGTAGAGTTGATTTGTGACTGCGAAAGCGGTCGCAAATCAACTCGCAGTTACCATCCACTTGAAGTGGATAGTAACTCATTCGCAAACGGGAAGGGGTAACCATGGGACCCCTTCCCCTTTGTGAATGCTTACAATAATATTTTTTCAGAGCAGGCAGTGGTCCTATGGACCACTGCCTGCTCTGAAAAAAAACAAAACTAAAAGGTTTCGGTATTTTTTCTATTTGCAGCTCGTTTTCCTTTAAGGAAAACGGGCTGCAAAGAGAAAAAAAAAATCTGCTTTATCGAAAAACAGTCACGGACATGGTGGTCTGCTGTCTCCAGCAGGCCACCATCCCCGTGAGTGCCTAGACTCGCTATGGGGTCGCAAACTGCGACCCACCTCATAAATATTTATGAGGTGGGTCTTTGCAACCCATAGCGAGTCGCAGAAGGTGTCTGAGTCACCTTTCTGCATTTCCTTTTGTGAGGTGCAAATTGCGAGTCGCTGGGACTCGCAATTTGCACCTCGCAAAAGGAAACCTACCTACATCTGGCCCCAATAGTCTTAATCCTTAGAAAACAGTGAGAATGCTGTTATTGCACAAAAGTACCTGGGTAGCGTCAAAATAAAGCCGCACAGGCAAGTGTGCGTCGAAAAAGGCCAGCAATGCATCGATCTGTCATTCACAAGCAAGACTGTGCATTGTTCCTCCTCCAGTCGGGTCGGTGTGCGTCGTTTTGACTCGCCCACAAGAGAGCGATGCACAGATCCAGGATGGGCACCTCGGGCAGGCTTTGTGTTGATTTTCTGCACCCAGTGATGTTGCGTTCAAATCCGGTTGCACAGTGTCAAGAAACCACGCTGCGTGAGGGCTTGCTTTGTTAACAGCAGCCGCTGCAAGTGTTGGGCGCCATTTCTCCAGCTGTGTTGTGTCAATCTCCCAGCCGCCGTGCAGGTGGAGCGTCAATTTTAGCTACAAGGCTGGCGGCGCGTCGTTTATCAGCCACGTTGTGAGTGGTGCATCAAAGTTTCCCAGCACAGTGGTGTTTGTGTGGATTTCTGTTCTTTTCCATAAGCCTCACCTTTAAAGGGCCCAGAGACAAATTAGGGCACCACTTGGCAGGTCAGGACTCTCAGCAGAAAGCCCAGGTGCTGGCAGAGAGAAGTCTTTGATGTCCCTGAGACTTCAACAACAGGAGGCAAGGTTAGTTCAAGCCCTTGGAAATTCTTCACTAGTGGGAAGTCACTCAGTCCTCTCTCAGGCAGAAACTGCTACTACAGGCCAATCCAGCAAAGCACAGTCACAGGCAAAGGGGTAGTACTCCTCCAGCTTCTCCAGGTCTTCTCCTGGGCAGAGGTCCCCCTTGGTTCCAGAAGTAATCAGATTTTTAGGGGCTTTGGGTCCACCTCTTATACCCTTTTCTGCCTTTGAAGGAGGCCTACTTCAAAGAGAGGTCTCTGTGAATTACAAGATCCTGCCTTGCCCAGGCCAGGGCCCAAACACACAACAGGGGGTTGGAGACTGCATTGTCTGAGGGCAGGCACAGCCCTTTCAGGTGTATGTGACCACTCCTACCCACCCCTTCAGCCCAGATGGCCCATCAGAATAAGCATCTTCCTTTGTGTCACTATCTAAAGGAGAGGCGCAAACAGACCAACTGTCAAACTGACCCAGAAAGGGAATCCACAAACCGGCAGAGTCATAGAATGGTTTAAGCAAGAAAATCACTACTTTCTAAAAGTGGCATTTTCAAACACACAGTCTAAAAACAACCTTTACCAAAAGATGTATTTTTAAATTGTGAGTTCAAAGACCCTACACTCCATATTTCTATCTGCTCCCAAAGGGAATCTGTGCTTTAATAACATTTAAAGGAAGCCCCCATGTTAACCTATGAGAGAGATAAGCTTTGCAACAGTGAAAAACAAATTTAGCAGTATTTCACTGTTAGGACATGTAAGACACATCAGTACATGTCCCACCTTTAACATACACTGCATCCTGCCCATGGGGCTACCTAGGGCCTACCCTATGGGTGCCTTACATGCATAAAAAGGGAACGTTTAGGCCTGGCAAGTGGGTATACTTGACAAGTCGAATTGGCAGTTTAAAATGCACACACAGACACTGCAGTGGCGGGTCTGAGATGTTTGCAGAGCTACTAATGTGGGTGGCACAACCAGTGCTGCATGCCCACTAGTAGCATTTGATTTACAGGCCGTGGGCACCTCTAGTGCATTTTACTAGGGACTTACTAGTAAATCAAATGTGCCAATTAGGGATAAGCCAACTTACACATAGAATTTATAGAGGGAACATTCACACTTTAGCACTGGTCAGCAGTGGTAAAGTATCCAGAGCAAACAAAACAGCAAAAAGAGAGCCCAGCACACAGAAACAACCTGGGAAGCAGAAGCAAAAGGTTAGTTGAGACCATTCCAAGGACGCCAAGATTAGCAGGTACTGTGTTCAAAGTGCCTCTGTATCCAGCCCTTGCTCCAATGCATTCCACCTGCACTGTGACTTTGTCCCAATCCAGTGGTATCAGATAACCACAGTTGATGCTTTGTGCTTTGTGGCCTTATTTTCACAGAAATCTTTAAAATTGCATATCTCTGATTCTACTAAATCTTTGCTGTTCTGATCTTGATTTATTTATTAAAATGTACTATTATTTCTAAATAAGTGTGGGATTTCTCTATTGTTCCTTTTTTACTTTATTACTGTTTGAAATGTTGCATAAATACCTTACACATTGCCTCTAAGTGAAGCCTGATTCCTCTGTGCCAAGCTACCAGAGTGTAGAGCTCAGGTTAATTTGAGGTTTGCTTCTGACTTCACCCTGACAAGAACTGTAGCTCCTGTTTGAGTAGGGGTTCACCCCCTCAACCAGTAGTCCTATTTCTTACAGTAACTATCCCGCAAAAGCTATTTTCACTGGATGAAGGTAGAGTGGCCCATAGAGAACCACTGGAAAGAAATGATACAGCTTAGTTTTGCTAGCTCAGGCCGGGGATCAACTTGAAAAATAATTTAAGGAGCGTGAAAGATACTCCCAGAGCAGAGACAATGACCTGGGTGTGGGGACGTTTTATGTTCCTCTGGCGGGAAGACCAGTTACTGTAAAGCAACTTAATTTACTTCAGAGGGGGCTCCTCTGTCACAAGCAGATGTCAGGTGACACCTCCATGCACTCTTTGCTTTGACCTACCAGTAAGTTAGGTACAACACACAGCAGGGAAAAGCTGTCCCAGAAATGGCTTGGAGTGACCAAGAAGGAAGGGACTGAAGGATTGTTTGCAGTGGAGCACACAGGAATGTCTGTAAAAGTGCATAGGGTTACTCTATTGGTGAGGGAGGGGACAGAGGTCACTCCCACCACAAGCTGGTGGCAGGAATAAATGGACACCCCAAGACACCTCCTTTAGAAAACTATTTGATCTGTGGAAGGACAGAAGAAGAATTATGGCTGCTGTTTGAGACCTGTGGGGAAGCCTAAAGGGCTGAACCTACTTTGACTTGCACCCAGTTGGCTTACCTCCTGTGTAAGCTACATAGGCACAACAAGCTGGCCCTGGACCCTGTTGGACCTCTACTGGAGTGAGTCTAGTTCTCCAAGTGCTGTTCTTGAGGTCATGGGGTTTTTATTGTGTCTAATGGGCTTCTCCTAATTTCCTTGAAAACCCGAGACTTACAAACGTTTTGGACTTGAAGATGTATGGTGCTCTGAGACAAACCTGCCAAGACAACCCATGAAGATTCCAAGCTCTGAAAAAAAGGCTAAGGGGCATATTTAAGAAAAATGGCGTGGCACACATGGCCACTTTTCCTGCGCCCCTCGGTGCCCCCTTAAGGCCACCATGTGTGTGCTGTATTGAAAATAAAGCATGCATTGTGCCACTTTGTAAATATGGCATGGCGTTTTTGGCCATCTAACGCTACATTAGTGTCTACAAATTATGCTAATTTGTGAAATCAAAAACAAACATAAATTCAGACAAAAGTGTAAGTTTATCTTTGTGAGTAAGACCCATTATCCGAATGTAGAAATCTTCATTTGTTAAATATGTGAAAGGTATATGACCAGTAAAAGGGCATCCCTGGTTTCAAAAATGGTATTTTCCCACTCAGAGCATTTCCCACCAAAACTACAACATCAGCTGTACCTTGTTCAATGTCTATCAGACATTGCAGAGCCTTCCCCAAATACATCCTGCTGCCTTTCCCCACCGAAGGATATTGAATTCCAAAAAAAGAAATTAATCCCCACCTAGTTGGTATATCTGACCTCTGCTCCATCAATGTTGACCTGAAATCGCGGGCAAATCCTGGACTGCCATGCCCATTGACTACCACTGGTGCTATATGTTATTTGGCGCTATTATTGCTTTTGAGTTAAAAAAGTAATTTCTCTGGGTTCCCCTCATTTGATTTTTGTTGTTCTGGTGTCATTTTGCTAATTTAATTTTACTGTATTATTGTAAACTGGAGTGGGATTTTTTCTTGTTTTTTAAGTTTTACTTGTTTTGGTATTTCTAAATTCTTTAAGTTAAGCCTGTTTGTTCAGGATCATAGTTACCAGGGTTTGATTTCAGGTTTAAATTACTGAACCGTTTAACTGACTCAATAGGACAGTGGTCTTATTACTTGTGTTGGACTACAGTCCACCTCAATTAATAATTCACTTTCTCACAATTAGCCAATGGCAAGTTATTTTAAAATAAGTTAATTTGATTTTTAAACCATAGTGACCTTTGGAAAGCTAAAGAGATTTGTCACTAAATTCCTCTCCTTTGGACTCTGTATTTCAAAAGCAAATGATGTGGAAGCCACTGCATGAGGTGGATAGACCCCATGCTTATGCAAAATTCTAGTGTATGCTCTGTGCAACACAGGATTTACACAACCTTTTCATGGGTAATATATTTTATCCAACAGATCAATGCAACACAGTGAACTGTTCTTTCCACATGAAGGACTTAGGCACTGGGATCACCTCAATGGTTCATCCCTGACATCGGTTTGCCTTTTACAAGGGTGGTCCCTCCTCCTTAAATCATATTTTACACTTCATGTGCAAAATATGTGTTTGGGGCTGGTTAGATCAAAAAGTGAAAATCCGATTAAGCCTCTCCAAAACATATTTCATAACTCCTGTCGCAACCACCAGCAAGAAACATAATCCTAAATGCTGATAGAGCTGCTCTTATTCAGATATTATAATCTATAATCTACTTTTTCCATTTACTCATCTTAGCCTATTTTTCAGCAGCATTCTTCCGCATTTCCAGTTGAGCATTAGTAAAACTATAACAGAAGATGGCTAATGAACATTTTTATATTGCGTCTGAACTCCGTATTTACATGCACGTAGAAACAAATGAAGTTTTTGCTTGCAGGGGCACTAATGCACAGGTCTTTCGTATAATTTGCCAAGATCACAGTGATTTAGTAAATTGTGAAAGCCTAGTTGAGAACACACATCCTTTGTTTACTTAATCGAAGATTAAGCAGTCAATTGTATCACAAGCTCCAAGTGTACATAACCGTGGAGTATCACAGAAAGAGAGCAGTGGTAGGGTAATTTTAAGATAGGTCTCTGACTAACTTGTGCTTTAAACAGCGGAAGTGCAAGACCAGTGTTATTTTACAACCTTGGACAATGGCACATTATTGCTTGTCATGGAAAGATTTCAGGCACACATTCCATTAGGCAGAAGACACAGCTGCATGTATTTATGCCTCTAAAGTAAACTACAGACCATAACACTGTGACATACAAAAGGCAACATAATAACACCATTATAACTAACTGGAACAGCAAAATGAAACAGTCAAAACATATCTCAGAATTTCATACTAAAGACAATGCAAATGGTGAGGGCGCTAATTGTTGTTACCATATGGCCCATGTTATAGTTTTTTTAGATAAGTATACATATAACTGCTGAATTTCTATGGTTTTGTGTGTGTAACATCTGAGCTTGACTATAGCGTCTCTGTAACCTTTGGTTTTTTAATGAATTTGAAACGTTTTTTTATTTAATTTCCAAACTATAACGCCCCTCGGTGAATTGTTTTGGGTTTTTATTAAAGTAAATTGATATTCAAATACCAAATGTAAATTTAACTGCTGCCAGGCAGGGCCACACTGTGCAAGTCAGGCCCTGTGGCCAATCCCCCCACATGCAGTCAACCCCATGCTGTGGGTCTGTGAGTAGGTCAGTGAGTGGGTGTATGGGTGTGTGACTAGGTGTGTGTGGTTGTATAGGTGTGTGAGTGGGTGTTGAAGCGTATGAGTGGGTGTATGAGTTCATGTGTGAGTGGCTGTGTGGGTCTGTAAGCAGGTGTGTGCGTAGTTTTGTGGGCCTGTGAGTGGGTGTGTGAGTGTCTGTATGGGTGTGTGAGTATGTGTGTGAGTGGCTGTTTTGGTGTATATGTGGGTGTGTGAATGGGTGTGTAAGTGAGTGTATGAATGGCTGTGTTGGCCTGTGAGTGGGTGTGCAAGTGGTTTAGTGGGTCTGAAAGTGGCTGTGTGAGTAGCTATATGGATGTGTGAGTGGATGTGTGAGTAGTTGTGTGGGTGTATAGGTGGGTGTTTAACTGAGTGAGTAGGTGTGTGGGTGAGTGAGTGACTGGGCACGTGAGTGTTTATGGTAGTGGTTATCATGTGTGAGTGGGTTGTGAGTGGCTTTGTTGGTGTGTAAGTGGGGTGTGAGTGGGTGTGTGGGTCTTTGAGTTGCGGTGTTAATGTGTGTGTTTGTGAGTGGGTGTGTGAGTGGCTGTGTGGGTCTGGAACAGGGTGTGGTAGTGGTTTTGTGGACATGTGAGTGGGTGTGTGAGTAGGTGTGCGGCTGAGTGTTTTTTGGGTCTATGAGTGAGTGTGTGAGTGGCTGCATGGGTGTGTGAGTGGTTGTGTGGGTACATAAGTGAGTGTGTGAGTGGGTGTTTAAGTGGGTCTGTGAATGGGTGTGCTTATTTAAATTGGGGTCAGGATATGCAGATCCATTGCGGATTCACATGGGGAGCAGCACATATATTTTTTTCAGTGAAAAAAACAAAGGTTGCCAGAACTTTATAGTTAGGCTCACATTTCAGAAATACAAAACTCAAAAAAAATCTGCAGTTATAGTCACCTCTGCACACTATAACTTGTGCCCCCATAGTGCACTGTTTATGACCTCACATATTATAGTTAGCAGAGGTAACTGGAACTGCTGAATTTCACTGGTTTTGTATGTCTGAAGTGTGAATCTACCTATAACATTCTTGTTACCTTTTTTTTTTCAGTGAATTTCTGAGATTTTTTATTCTATTTCTTAACAATTTTATGTCTCCTGCAACCTTTGTTTTTTCAGTGAATTTCTACATTTAAAAAAAAATCTATTTCCTAACTATAACATCCCTTAAACCTTTGTTTTTTTCAGAGAATTTCCAATGTTTTTTTTATTTTTATTTCATAACTATAATGTCCCTACACCCTTTTTTTTTTTTGGTGAATTTATTTGGTTTATCTATTGTGAAGTTTTTTTTTTTTGTTACTATTTCTTAATGCAAAGACTGATGTGAATGGCGTTAGGATGTCGGGAGCACTGAATGTCATCCTGGCATGTTTTGTGACCAAAACGTGTTGGCAAAAGTTGGTCATATGCACCCATGTGTTGCCATGCAGACCAGTTTTCACTGACATGTAGATTGCAGAGCTCTAACTGTGAAATAACTAACTTAGGTGTGTTTCAGCTGTTCATTTCATTCACCACACACTCTGCTTACAATAACTGCTTCCAGTTAAAGTACCGGTTGAGGTCCAACTCCCTATAAGATAAAGTTTACTGACAAACTATATATAGGAGAGGAGATTAGGTTAATGTATGATACCTTAGTGTCAGTATGTGCTACATGGTGCATTAACTAATCCCACCATTATGTTACTGCCATGGGCCTTCATGGTGATCAAAGAGATTTTTGACTACTAGTAATACTTATATATTTTTTTAAAAGAAAATTAGGAGTTGCATACCCTACGTGAACCTTTGCACACAGAATGCAAATTCAGTACAAATTACAAGTTTGTAGAATGCACATATACATAAGTTAATAAAATGTAGTTTTATATACAAGGTTTACTATTGTTGTTGATTAACTACCATAAAAACACTTGAAAAAGATTTTAAATGTGTTTGCACTACTTTTTCGAGAGTTGTGACGTGATCGCGCCCCGTTCCCTCCTGTATTTCCAGATTCCTATTGGGTATGCAACTCTGATGGTTTTTTAAAATACTTTTTAAACACATATATGCTTTCTTAATGTTTACATTACATAAAATGGTTTCCTACCATGTGAAAAATAATAATGTTTGCAGGCAAGAAATACATTTTAAGCAACATTGAAACCATTTTTTAAGGAGTTGTTTTAATGTTGCAGTGGGAACACGGCGGCATTGTGCATCCCATGTGACCTAAAAAAAAGATTTCCATTGGCTAAGGTCCTTTCCATCCTATATATTGAGCGGTCCCACCCATTCAAGTTTACTTTGGGAGTAACTGTGTGTGTTCACACTTCTCTGTCAAACCCATGCTTTGCCCTTGTTTTTTTCCCTTCTTTTTCCTATTGATTTGGCAGCTTCAGGAGAGCAGCAGGAGGTGGAGGATGCCAGCATCTTGGAGGAAGAGAGAATAAATGCTGAAGAAGAAAAAGAAAAGTAAAGTGTGGACATTTTTATCCATTCCAGAACGGGAAAAAAAGTTAATGCCCGGAGGTGACATGCACTCTTTGTAAAAACGTGTTAACAAGAGGGAGTGACAGGAAATATTCTTGTGGAACATTGAGCATATTCAAACATCTTAGCACAATGCACTATATTAATCTTGCTAGAGCACAAATGCAGAGGCTGGAGAGGTAAGGTGTTCCAGTGCATCCTCTGACCAGCCAGGACCACCATCTGGTGCACGTCATATTTCTGGAGTTCCTCCAACTATCCCAGAGTTGGAAAATGTGACAAAGTTTTGAGTGTTGGTGAACAAGCTGTTGCAAAGCTAGTGCAAACAAGGCACACAAATGCTAAAATGCCATTGTTTTAATTTTTCTGCTTTAGTGGGCTATTCAAATTTTTCTCCTTGCAGTTGCAAGTAAGGTTCCTTTTTTCGGAACATACCACTAAAGGGCCAAAAAAAAATCTAAATATTTGAAAAAAGCTCAAAAAAACACAAAAACACTCACAATTTTTTTTTCTTTTTAGGACCACGTCTTATATTTTCAAACAAAATGTGCATGACTGGTTTCAAGTGTAACTGATATGGTATATGAGAGTTTGTGTACTTGAGTGATACTATCTATCAACTTGTGAATGAATGAGTGACTTGCTGTGTGAGTAACTGTATGTGTGTCTGACTGGGAGCGTGAATGAGAGTATGGTTGGTTGAGTGGGTGTGTGACTGGCTGTATGGGTGAGTGACTAGGTGCATGTGTGTGTATAAGGGTAAGTGAGTTGGTATGTGAATGGGTGCACAGGTGAGTTACTGAGTGGGTTTATGAGTGAGTGACTGGGTGTGTGAGTGGCTGTATGGGTGAGTGAATAGGTGAGTGAATGGTTGTATGGGTGAGAGATAGGGTCCATGAGTGGCTCCATGGGAGAGTAAGAGGATGCATGAGTTGCTATATGGGTGAGTGGATGAGTGCATGATGGGTGTAGGGGTGAGTGACTAGGAGTGAGAAATAGTTAACCCCCCACTTTTTGCCTAGAAAATGATGTGGTTTCAACATTGTAAGTGCCCTGGGCCCCTGGTAAACAGGTTCCCAGGGCCAGATCTCTTACCCCAAAACTACACTATGTATTGGCTCTTCAGCCACCCTTGAGAGTCTTTAGTAAATGGGGCACCGCGGAGCTACAGCACCAATTGTGCCACTCTGAGAGGCTTCACAGCAACCTCATGCAGACTGCCATTTCAAGTGCATGACAAGGGTATTTAAAGGTTGCAAACTCAACGTTGCACTCACCAAGAGTGCTCTGTACACTAACAATGCTTGCTCTATAGGTAAGTCATCCCTCTGGAAGGCTTAGCAGCACTAAGGCAGGGTGCAGTATAATGCCTGTGAGGGCATATGTTTTATGAGCAAATATGACCCTACAGTGTCCTTACAAAACACTAAGGCATAGTAAGTGTACAGGGTAGCCATAGCAAGAACATTTGCTGAACACTGGTCAATACCAGTTCTCCAGCTACATCATAGCTACTCTGCACCCTGGGTTGTTTGTTATCAAACACCACAGAGTAATAAATCATCACTGGTATCTGTGTTGGATTTACTATAAAATATTCCATGGGGCCAACCTAGAGGTGCCCCTGGAAAACCTACACCACCCTGGCATGGTTGATGGCTAGTCCAAACCAGCCTGCTGCCCCCCAGACATGATTCTGGATCCCTGGGGTGAGAGCCTCTCCTCTCTGGGGTTGGAAGACAAAGTCCTTCCTATGTGGCGGTATCATCCCTCCTCCCCAGGAATGTGCCCTTCTCTGGCAGGAAGCCATGCCACCTTTGAAGCACAGTCCAGCCATTCACTGCTAGCAGCAGAGCGCCACTCCTGCCTGAGACACCACTTTTGGTGGGAGGAATGGCAGACAAACTAACAAAGGATAGGGGATGTGACCACCCTCACCTTGCACCACCCCTCAGGTGATGCAGGCGAGGTGACCATTCCATTTCATTTTCCTCCATCTTAAATGGCAGGAAAATAGTGTATTAGGGTTAGGGGAGTGACAACTTCACACAGGAAGGGGTCACATAGTGGAGGTAGCCACCCTAAGGTAAGTGGCCCATTGGCCACTACCAGGTAAATGCTCACTAAATGCAGTAGTTACTGGACATCCCTAGACCTGGAGATCAGATTTGATGGACACAAGAAGACAAGTGACAAAAATACCCAAGGCTTGAGAACAGAAGTCCTGCTGCAAGAAGAAAAAGGCACAAAAACCTGCCTGCTACACCCAGGACTCGACAATTCCCGCTGAGGGTGTGACTGGACATTGGATGGACTCTAAGAAACCCCAAAGGACCTCGAACCTTCTAAAACTTGCTGAGAACCTCCCTCCAGAGTGAAGGCATCACTCACAGCACCAAGCAGTCAAGAACCAGTGAAGTCCAGTTCACTGACCTGCACTGACCAATGGACCGGATAAAGCAGCCAGACCAAATCTCACCCAATGGACCAGGAGGACAAATCCTGCCAATGTGCCAGGTTTGGTGGCACTGCACCCTCCAGTGGCTGAGACGCCCAGAAGAGAAGCCAACTCAGGACTCTCCTTGGACCAAAAGCAAGCTCCTGCAGAGGGACTTTAGGATACCCAAAAACCACCCTCCAGAGTGCCCTGTTGACCTGCAATTCACCCTCAAAGTGACATGCACCGGGCTCCATTGACCATAAGACGCACAAATCAAATCTTTGCTGACATACCTGCACTGCACCCTGACTACCTGGCCCCTGTATCAGAAAATTAGCTGTGCTCTAGGGTCCCTAATCCCGTGCAACCTCTACACTCCAGGGGGACCCACCAGACTTACTTTTAAGTCCTCCTGTGCAGTGTGATTCCAAGTGTTCCCTTCTCCATTCTGCACCAGCTCCAAGATTTTCAGCTGATGCCCCCGCTTGAACCAGGAACCACCCAAACATCTCCGGCCGGCACACAGGACATCTTGATGACCTCAACCTTAAAACAAAAAGGGACACTTGTCAGAGCATTGCCTGATTTTGTATACATTTTTAAAGCTTTTTCCATTGATGCCAATGGTGCGTAATTACACACAGAAATACGATTTTTGCTAAATTTGGAAAAATCATAACTTTAAAAGTACTCACCTGACTTTGATGATCTTGGTCTTTGAATTTATATAAAAATCTGAAGTATTTTTGTAAATTGGTCTTAATTTATTCTGTTGAGTGTGTGCTCACATTTATTGATACCAATAGATCAACAAATGGTTAGCACTTCTCTAAGAGTAGCCTAAATGCTCGACCAAGCTACCATTAAAAAAAAAAGCATTAGGTGGCCCATTGATTACCTCTAAATACCAAGTTGGGGTTGCTTGGATTCTCTGCATGGTGCACATTGTTTTTGTACACTATATAGAGAACCAGCCTCCTTCACTGGGTGTGTGAATGTCTGTATGGGTGAATGACTGGGTGCATCAATGGCTGAATGTGTGAGTGAGTGTGTGAGTCAATGGTTGCATGGGTGAATGACTGAATGCATTGGTGGGTGTACAGGTGAGTGAATGGGTGCATGAGGGGCTGTATGGGTAAGTGATAGGGCCCATGAGTGGCTCTATGGGTGGGTAATAGGGTGCATGAGGTGCTGTATGGGTGAGTGAATGTGTGTGTGAATGGGTGTATAGTTGAGTGACTGGGTGTGTGAATGCTGTATGGGTGAGTGACTGGGTGCATCAATGGCTGTATTGGTGAGTGAGTGCATTATTGGTTCTATGGGTGATTGACTGGGTTTGTGAGTGGGTGCACAGGTGAGGGAATGGGTACATGATGGGCTGTATGAGTAAGTGACTGACTGTATGATTTTCTCCAAGCATGACTGAGTGGGTGCATGAGTGGCTGTATGAGTGAGTAAATGTGTGCTTCATTGACTATTTGGATGAGTAGCTGGGTGCGTGAGTGGGTGTATAGGTGAGTGAATGGGTGCATGTGTGAGTGTATGGGTGACTGAATGGGTACATAACTGACTGTATAAGTGTTAGGGTGCATGAATGCCTGTATGCATGAGTAGCTGGTTATGTGAGTGGCTGAATGGGTGAGTGCATGGGCGTGTGATTGCTTGTGTAGATGAGTGAATGTGTGTTAGAGTGACTCTATTGGTGACTGACTGGGTACATCAATGGCTGTTTTACTGAGTGAGTGTGAGTATGAGTGGATGTATGGCTAAGTGAGTGGGTGTGTGAGGGCATGTATGCATAGCTGATAAGGTGCATGAATGGCTGTTTAGGTGACTGACTGGATAAATGAGTGCTTGTGTGGGCAAATGAATGGATGTTTGAGTGGCTGCATGGGGAAGTGACTTGGTGAGTGAGTAGCTATATGGGTGACTGAGTGGATGGGTGAGTTAATGGATCCATGAATGGTTGTATGGGTAATTCAGTGGATATATGAGTGGTTGTTTGTGTGAGTGAGTGTGTGCGTAAGCGCATGAATGGACAATGGATATGGTGCTTGAGTGGTTGTGTGTTTAAGAGAATTGGGAACATATTTATACTTTTTGATGCAAAACTGCGCCAGCGCAGTTTTGCATCAAAAATATTACCGCCGGCTAACGCCATTTTGGTGCGCTGTGCGGGCGTCATATTTATACTTTGATGCACGGCGGTGCAAACAACAGGTGGGAGTCATTATTTTTTACGCACACCGCGGCGTCAAGTCGTAAAGGAAAACAGCGTTAACGCGGCGGAAATGCCTGTGGGTCGATTTACGACACCGCAAACCGGATATGTGCAGTTTTTTGACGCAATAGCGTAACAAAAAAACGCGAACACTGCCAGTTCACCAGAGGAGAGCCAAAATGGATCCCAGATGCCACTACAGACCCCAGGAAGATGACAGCAGACCAGGAACCGGCCAGGAGGACCCACACAAGAACCAGGACACTTTTAAGAAGAAAAGAAAGTGTTGCTTCAGTGCAGAGGAGCAGGAAATCCTGGTTAAAGAGGTGACGGAACACCAGCATCAACTGTTTGTCACCTCAAAGTTGCCAATCAGTAGGAGAGAGGCTATATGGCAACAAATTGTCAACAAGATTAACAGTGTGGCTGAAGTACGCAGAACAGTCATAGAGTGCAAGAAACGCTGGCATGACTGCAAACACAGGACCAAGGAAAAGATGGCCAGGAACAGGAAGGCAGCAATGCAGACTGGAGGGGGGAGTCCAGCACACCAGGAGGCCCTGGACCACATGGAGGAGATGGTCGCAGCCGTCATCCCTTAGGAGATCGTCACAGGAATTCAAGGACAGGACAGCGCAGACTACCAGGAGACATCGTACATGCAGGGTAAGTCGCATGGGGAATTGAAATGCACTAATGTCAACTGCAACCGGGGGGGGAATACCTACTACACATTGCATGTAAGTCATCATATACATGGAGTGGCATGGGTAAAGGGGCACGGCAGGGGGGCATGGCCAGTTCTGAGAAGACCTGGGGCACACCATTACACAACACCAACAACAGTCCCATGGGGGCATGCTGTCATGCCAATGATGGAGCAAAGGGAAAGCCACGACAGGAGGGAAGGCCACTACGTCAAACTGACATCCTGGCACTCGTCAGCCAACATACCTCCTACATTATCTAGGACCCTATTAGCAATCCTCTAGCCAAACCGACAACTGCAATGTAACTGCAACAACAGTTGCCACTACCACCTCTGATCTGTGTGCAGCTCAAGTAGCCAATGGCAGTAACCTCCCCATGGAACATACATACCTAAATTAGGGGGTGAGGATGACATCTGCAACAATCTGCTGAAACAAGACAAAGGCCCCAGTACACTCAAATGTCAATGCCCCTAGTTGTCACAAACATCAGCCAAAGTAAAGAACAATAGGAGCGACACAGCACTAAGGACACACCCATGCTGCATATGTCCTGTGCCTGGGTAACAAGGCAACATCACAAATGTCATACTGCTCAGACAACAGCATTGAGGAGGGGACACATGTCACTGAAATACACCTGCACAGTCAGAGGATGAAATAGGACACTGATACGACTAACAGGGCAATCCAATGTAAAACACATTACCCAACATCAGCAGGACCCATTAACAATGTCAACATCCATATCAGATAATAACATTGCCATGCTTAGGATATGCAACATGTCAATTACATTGAAGTCAATGTGAACAATCAGGGATTGGGGCAGGTCCTGATAGTTAAGTGTGCTGCCAGGGCCATCGGAACACCCACAGCCAGTGAAAGGTCTCACCAAGGGAATGGATATACACAGAGGGTCGAGTAGCAATTCTCTATTTGGCATAAACCAACACCTAGAGGCAACGAGGCGGACAAGTCTGATAACTCAATAACATACATGTGACACACAGGTGGGCCATAGGCCTGAAACAATGCCCATCTAAAGGACTGCAGATATTAATACAAAACAAAATCACAAAGTGAATTCATCAAAAGGCAGGCACGTCATGTCAAAATTGCCACAACACAGACACACTAATTGTACCCTGTTTCATTGCAGAGGAAGATGGATCTCCTACCGATATGCCTGTCCCAGATTTCCCTGATGACATGGATGACGAGCCGATAAACATTCCCCAGGAGACTATCCAAAAGGTCCTTGAAACCCTCCAGACCCCACCTTCTGTCACAAGGAGGAGCACAGAACAAGCAGCCATCGCAGACGATCCACCCACCACCCCAATTGTAAGACCTGCCAGCTCCAATACAGCTGAGGACTCAGATGACACTGGCACCAGCTTTGAGAGAACTGTAGTTGGAGTACAGCGGGAGCTGGCCAAGGAGGTGCGGGTGGGGAAGCAAAATATGGCAGCCAGCCTTGAGGGGGTGCGTTCGTGCATGATGTCATCTGCAGATCAGGCAGCAGCTATGCAAGCCCTAACATCTATCTTGCAGGAACTGCAGAAAACCCAGAAGGAAATCAGCACAGCTGTAATACAGTTGACCCAACACCTACAACAGCAATCCTGTCAACGCGTGCACAAATGCAACATTGAACCCCTCAGGGCCGACCTGGCTGCCTACCATCGTGATGTGGCTGCTATTCTCAAGGACCAGCAGGCCCTCCTTGCAGCAGTACTGCCCTTAAGACCTTCACAGGAAGCAGCGACCGGGATGTCTGACTCCACGTCCTCTAACACTGAGGTGTGTGTTGCCCCTTCACAACCAACAACAACAAGGACAAAGCAGGCAACACACACATCAGAAGAAGAAGACATTGAACAGATCACATTCACAAGGAAAATGACCCAGAAGCACTAGTCCCTGCCACATGGCCGAAATTTACCAAGGTCCTGCACTTTGTAACTTGCCAGTCTTGCAACAACTGTACTCAATCACTGTTCTGCAAACCACTGTATATCTTGTCACCCTTCCCAGTGATTATGTCTCTCCTACTCATTGGCTAAATATGTCCCTCTGCACTGTCTGAAACAGCAACCCCAGCATGACAAAAGCATTTTGGTAAACCCTTGTGTTGGATCACAATGGAAGATATCACTATAATGGACTCACAGTCATGGACAATGTACATATAGCACTACAGCACTTTTCAACAAATAGCACTTACACAACAAATTTGTCTCTGGGTAATGTGACATATCAACTGCGCAGTAGATAATTGAAATGTCCCTACTGTCAAATAACATAGCTTGTCAATACAACTGTCCAGATATTATGTAGTTAGAGAAATCTGCACAGTGACCATGATTGCATCATACTCTGCCAATCCTGAGGGAATAATCTGATGAAGTGAGAAACCATAGACCACCATGCTGTGTTGGACAGAAGAATGCTTCCTCAGGGGATAACTAAGTCATCAAATAGTGCCCGCTAAATGTTGTCAACGTGAAAAAATGACACAATAAACATGCCACACTAATCTAAGTAAACACTAACAAAACTGCACAAATGAAGGTGTCTGAGTTAACGTACAAATAGGTAATCATGCCGAACTGTGTCACAAATGATGTATGAGGGTCATGAAGACAAGAATACAAGATTGCCAATGAGAACTCATCTTATAAGGGTGTGCATGATCATCACACTGCAGTCAGACCTAAAACTGTTTCCCCAATATCAAGTCTGGAAGCACTGTTAGTGACTTTGAAAACACACTTATCAACAGAAACACATTGTCATCCATATTAACTGTGATTGGTGGTTGCAACAAAGGGTAGACACTTTGCAAGGTAGCTCTGGGTTAGCTGCCAATCGTACAGCTCAGTTGGGATTTGTTTGTAGCATTGGACACAGATGTTATAGTACAAAAGAGATGTACACGGAATCCAAACCCACGATCAAGTACCATTCAACACATACTATTAAGGGGTAACCAAATATTTATTAAAAGCTAACCATAGATGAGGAAACTGAGGGAAAAATCTTACCTACCCTAATCTGCCCTGACTACTCATTACCCACAACTGTCCCTAACTAACCTAAGCTACACTTACTTATCACATGTAACGAAACGTTCTAAACATCTACCCTCCACCCCCCTTATGAGATGGGACACATTGAGGACAACACATACTAACCTAAACACATACTATATTATCCAAAACAAATATTATTATTTTTGGTAAATTGTTTTTTTTATGTTTTTTGCTTTTTTTTTATTTTTTTATTTTTTTACTCACAAGAACCCCAACATAGGCCACCACCCACCCACCCACACACACATGTGATAAGAAACAAGCAGGACCCCTGACCCCCCACCCACTAACACTGACTAAACTAATAGCCTATACTAACCTAACACTAAGCCCCCTAAGCCCACTAAGTATAAGAACAAGGAAAGAGGAGGGAGGGGAGGGTATCATGTCCATGTATTCAACTGTCTAGAGGTTGGCCCTCCGGAGGGTCCTCTTGATATCCTTGACCCACCGTTTAATGTGCCACACGTCCCGGCTCAGGTGGCTCACTTTGCGCAGCACTTGGTCCATCTTGTTTTCAAGTCTATTGAAGGTGTCCGGGTCAACAGCTGGAGCAGTGGCAGTCTGGGTACCGGTGGAGGAGGTCTGTTTGGGCTGTCCTGCACCGGTGGCAATGCTGGGGCCAGGAAGTCCAGTAGATGTAGATTCAACAGAGGCAGCTGTGGGTGGGGCCACCTGGCTCTCATTGGTGGTTGTTTCTGTGTTGGCTGTGGTGGGCACAGTAGGCCCACCCTGTGGGAAGGCTTGCCATGCCCCGGAGGCACGTTCATGGCGATATCGCCGGGCCATCCTCCGGAACCCCGACTCCACCAGCAGGATGTGCTGGTATCGCATGGCCCGATGCTGAAATTCACGGACCTGGTCAAGAGTCATGTTAGCTGCTGTGAAGACAAATGCAGATATGCCACATTAGTAACTGCATTGTGTGAAACAGCACAGCACGTTAATCAGACAATACATCTACTGTACTTCTACCAGCTCATATCACGATACAGAGCATCGAATGTCCCTGAGGAAGTACATGGCAGGCCAGACAACAAAGGTCACATCACACAAAGCACATTCATAACCCACAAAATGGGTAACAACTGGCCTTGACTTGCAATCTGAGTTCTGACAGTTAACATCTAAGAATCATGCTGCATATCCTCCACCAAGAGCTGGGCTACAAATGTCAGTGTACGGAAAGCAGAACTAAAGCCACATGGTCTGCAAGTTGTAACTGGACTTTCCAGTATGGTACCAAGTGCCAAACCTGGGTGTGTATACTAGTATGCAACCAAACCATCACTTCTTCACAGGTATGTGTAACATACTGGTAGCATCAATACTAGGTACCCCATTCACAAACCCATGGCCATGTTTGAGGGGGGGGCGGTGGATAAACAACTATAATTTGCCAACAACATGTACACCAAGGAGTGTATATGCTAATACACACATGTTTGTCTCTACAGACACACCACAGGTAAGGTCTATCTACATTTTGGAGTCAGCAAACCCTAGAGCACTCATAGGGTCAGACATGTCAGGAAAATCAGAACTTAGTACACAACATATACTTCCAGTGAGGCCTGACTTACATCAGACACAGAGTTGCTAGAACAACCATGATCATGAATTGCATGCACACCTAGGCCATTACACTCAGGTTCCACAGACTTGATGCACTACATGTGGAAGTACATGATGCTAGGAGGTTCTACCTACTGTTTCAAAATTACGTAGGTAAATAGTGAAACAGATGTCTATTGGGAAGCTATTAGCTCCACCAATCTTAGAGAATGTGGGTCTGACAGGCTGACTAAATAGGGGCTGACTTCCATTGCGACTCTTGGTGATACAAGTGTCAGAGACATGACTATCCCCTGTACTCACAGTGGGGCCTACAGGGATGTCCTACAATCCCTACATGATACCATTGGATACGCATTGGCTAACTCAAAACATGTGAAAACTGCATTCCCACTCATGGAACAAGTGAAAAACTTGACCACAGCATCACACCTTGCTATGCGTCCAACTCACACGAGTCCATAACCAGCAAACACAACACATAACAGACATATCAACACTTACTGTAGTGGTCGGGGTCCTCAAATGTCGCCACCTCTCCAACAGTGTAGGGCACCGGTCCACCTGTAAGGTATGGAAGGAAGAAATGTGCTCAAAATTTGTGCACAGTGCAACATTTTCAGTATCATTTACAATGTGTAGGCTGAATAAATAAATGGCAGCCATTCAGACATGATGGTACTGCATCTGATATTTCACGCCCAACTTGTACATAGCATGGGTCTCCTGTGACAGTTACACACATACCTGCACACATACATTGGCCCTAACTATCATGTGGTTGCAAACTTGACCCATAATTGGTGAGCACGAAAAAATATGGAGTGTAATCGTCTCATCATGTGCATCCAAGAGAAACATCCAAAGCCTGGTTACTTGAGGACTGCATTACCAGTCAAACATGCCTTGTGGCCATGACACATTTAGTGCACATAGGCCCAATGTACAGAGGGAGGGGCAGGGCCTCCTGTAAGCCATCCTGTTGTTAAAGTATAGTCAATTGATGTGGCCCAGCTATGGTGATTTGCACCAACCATGGAGATGTAAAGCCATGTGCATACACTTGGTCTGCCATCCATATTTGGATTGTGGCTCAACGGATTCCAACAAACATCTTACGATGTTAGCTGTGGGCACCTTACACCTTTACACGATGTATTCAAATCATGAACTGACATTTATCCTAAAAGATTAAGAAACACAATAATCCCACACATTCATAGTACTTCTGTGAACGCTTTCCTTCCACACTCACCAGACTCACATGAGACCAATGTTTGAGCCACTTTGCTATTATAAATTGTCGTGAAGGCAGCACTCATTTTCAGCATCATGTAGTGATTCTAAAGTCAGTCTAGCAATTGCATCAACATAGTTGGCCTAAATGTTGGTACATCTGTACTTCTCTGTCAATAATACTCTATATAGACATGATTGGCTCCTATTTTGTTAGCTGTGCTGACAGAAAGGCTGCACCAATTTCCTTCATGGTAAAGTTACCTGTAAGTTTGCTGAGCACGTGCTACCTGACAGCTAGCAATTGTGATCTTTGCCATAGTGCATCAATGATCCCCTTATATGTCCCCAAAATTACACACAGTCATCAAGTTAGCTGGCAGACATTGCACTAATCCACTGCTGTCACAACAGAGCATTCATTTGTGCACAATAACAATAGTCGTACTCACCAACAGTGCCACCAATCATGATTCCCAGGTGGTCCAAGAGATCCTGCTCCCTGGTGATGAGGTCAGCCCACCGGTGCTTCAGCTGGTGGTCAATCCTCTGGCTGGCATACACACGCTGCAGATGATGCAGCACCTTTCCCCACCGGATTCTGCCCGCCTCTGTCGGGTAGCCCTATATGACCCTGCCCCCTGCCTGGATCATGAGCGGGAAGAAATGTGTCACCAGCCAGATAAAGCCCCCCAACTCCTCTTCCCCTATCCTGCCAAGACGTGGCCTACCAGACATACTTCTAATTGAAGAGAAGGAATAGGGGTAAAAGAAATAGAAAGGGGAAATGGGTGAAAGTAGGGGTAAAAAGACAGAAAAAAAGTAAACCTAAACACTAAAAGAGCCCAACTATCCCCAAATTAACACTACCCACAACAGACTCCCACAAACAAGAAATACACAAGATAAATGGACAAATGTAGACAAAACACAGTACTACAGTATACACAAACACATTTTATTTCACAAAAGGACTTTACAGATAGCACACAGGACAAATACAGCACAAAATCTCTGGACAACACTCTCTACACAGCCACACAGTCTAGAAGGATCATAGACTGCAAAGTGAAAGTGAATGTACACCCACTGTACATGATCTGTAAACAGGATATCCTATTACATCACTTCCTGAATGAAAACTCCCGCCTTTTTCGCGTTATGCATAATTTTTTGTTGCACAAAACTGTATTTGCGTAATTTTTTTTGACGCACAGACGTGAATATTAAACCGCATCCACATAATAAGATATGGACTGTACAAATATCTGGATGCGGGCTATATTTCACTCCTGTGTGTAAAAAAAAACGACGCAAATACAGTTTTGTGCAACAAAAAATGACTCACACCGCTAGGGACGTCAAAATTACAGTGCATTAACTGGTTTGGGGCATTTTTACTTGTTTTTTGGTTATTTTACATTTGGAACACATCAGAGATTGGCTAATTGAAGACAGTATGGTGTTGATGGTGTATGTTCACATGTGTGACATCATACTGCAACGGAATATCATCCACTACACCCTTCACAGTATGTTTACAGTTGGCTGACGTCATAGATGGTCATATGTGTGACCCACATATATGTATGACACAAATTGTGCATGTTTGACATAAGGAGAGGATAGCAATGTGACGCACATATGTACAATTCCTAATTGCCTTTGGCTCAAAGTGTGTGCTTTGACAACTAATTTGTTGGTTGACCAGGTGTGTGTGTACATCACATGAAGCATTATTGTACATTTGGTTGTATGAATGTGACGTCCATGTTTCCAAACCTAAGATGCAAGTAAAAATTGGAATGAGCAAGGGCATGTGTTAGTCATACATGTAACAACACCTGCAAAGTATACTTCCAAGTTTTAGGGCCACGTAGACACCACATGTGACATAGCAGGCACCAGATGGATGGCAGACACATGTTCATGTCAAAGGTCCACCATTTCTACATCCTATGTCCTAGAGTATTGGTAAGAGCTTCCTAGGCACTAGTTGATGAATCCCACAGTGAGTCATACACATGCATTGAGGAAGTGGGTACCATGTTGTTTGCACAGACAGACAAGGGTCAATCTCATATGTATGATGACACCACAGTTGAGGCCATAGAAGTAAGCCCCAACTATCAAGTGGCTGTGGTTGACCAGCATACAAGACAGCACGTGTCCACATATTTCCAGTGATCATTTGCACATAGGTGTCTTGTTCATGTGTGTGGTCCAATGATGATCCTGTGAATTTTTGGGATGTAATTTGTCACAGTTCGGACCAGGACTCATCATGAGTCAGTGGCAGCTATTCTTGTAACTACTGAGTATCCTTTGTTGATCAATGTGAGTAAAGTAGATGTGGACATGTGAACCAACATGTGGATGGTCCCACCCTGTCACTAAACACGTGTAATGAGACAGTCAACAGGGCAACCTTGGTGTGCTGAGTAAGACAATGTCTCAATTGTCATGTTCCGGCAGGTGTCATTACAACATTTGTACACAGGTTGGCCTCTGCACTTCCCACTGCATCTGAGAACATCATAGCCTCTGTGCTGTTTATTCTAGCAGCTATTCAGCACACACGGCCCATCACTATGTTGTGCGGACTGTGATGCTGTGTGTGAACTGTCATGGTTCTGACATTTGTGTATTAGTTATGTACATTATCAGAGGTTGCTGGTTGTGCTGAAAGCCCCGTACCCGAGCCCTGCCTATGACCCTGGGACACTGTCACACTTTGTCATTCATGCATAAATGCAACCCAGAAAAGGGATGGGCCATGAATTTTGCATTTCCAAGAGGATTTAACTCAAATGGTACAGTTAAAAGGCAGATGATGCTATACAATGTATTTGTGTATGCATGGTAGACGCCCATGCCCAATGCCCCCTGATGAATGGGAGGTTTGCCAACATAAGTGTGGTACATATGTAGGCACAGGGATACTTTAGTGTGACGCACAGACAGTTGCCAGTCAGGCTGACAGAATGCAAGATGATTCAGGAGCCAGCTACTGGACAAGTTACATAGTCAGTGGTCTGACTGAGACTGTTTGGAGGACAAACTAGACAGTTGACATGTCAATCTGTGTATGTCCTGTGTTTTTGAAGGTGACAAATGAACCCAAGGGCTGTGTTACACGGCTTATTTACTATCATTGGTTGACGATGTATTTGACATAATGGCTACTACTATGCTGTTCCAGGCATCATCAGGGGCAGTGCTTTTTGTAATGGGTGGTGTGCACAGGTGTGGGCTGCATCTGTTTCTCACCAGTCCTGTAGGTGAGACTTGCATTCTAAGGGCCAACAGACAGTTTCACAAGGGGAAGCAATCTACATGTGCTAACAGGACTTTGAAACTAGAAGACAGTGTATAAATTGACCTGACGTCCATGCAGTCAGGTGTTCTTTGACAATGGCATACCTTAGGAAAGGGTGTAGCACACTGGTTTGCTAATGTTGGTCTGTGTTTGTAGAGGAGGTATTATCAGGGTACACATCTTAGTATTCCAGGGACCTCTTCCGACAGGTGGGTTGTGACCAGGTGCATGGGTGTGTGATGAGTTCGGAAATGGGCTGACATGTACATGGAATGTCATGTGCGCAATGCATGTCATATGTGTGGCACTTGTTCTGTCTATGTTCTGCTTCTATGGAACTCTAGTCACAGATATTCCTTGCAAATATTGGATGCAGTTGGACGAACTGCTGTCAAGGGTCTTGTCAGACATTCCTGTTAGTGATGCCAAAGCACATTGACTGCCTCATGTATGAGGCTTGTTTTCCCCTTATTGAGTGATGGTGTCATAGTTGTGTGCCATATGCTGCATGGGACCTTGCTTTCAACATGTATGTGTGAAATAGTTGTGGTCCTCTGCTATAGGCCTTCAAAGGAGATATGTACATGATATATGTCATTAAGAGTGTGTGTGTATGTGACCATTGTATGTTAGGCATCACATAAGCTCTGGGATGTTCCGTGTCCTACTCATTATCTCAGCAATGCTCCATGAGTCAACACTCTTATTCTGATAAGTAGAGATGAAGGTGTGTAAAAAGGAATAGCCAGACCATGATATGGTGATTATAATAGGTGTTTATTTACATTAGTTAACTAAAGTGGTGAAGGTGATCATATTCAGAAGAAATATTTACAATCTGTTGCCGCATGCGTATACCAGCAGCTGTGTTCTGTAGTTCCCCCTCCTGTTGCAGGCCAGCATCCTCCTCTTCCTCCTCTTCAGGCATGTGTGGCTCTGGATGCAGGAGGGGAATGTTTCTTCTGACACAAATGTTGTGCAATATTGCACATGTGAGGATGATCCTACAGACCATCTCGGGGGAATATAGGAGGCTACCACCAGTGATGTCGAGGCAGCGGAACCTTGACTTGAGGATGCCGAAGGTCCGCTCGACAATGCTGCGTGTCCTCCTATGGCCCTCGTTGTATGCACGCTCTGCAGCTGTACTCGGGTTGCCAAATGGTGTCATAATCCATGGCTGGATGCCATACCCCTGATCAGCTGCAAGAGAAAATGAATGAGATCATGTTGATGTAGATGGCACTATTGAAAAGACCTTTAATGGCAGTAGTTGTCTTGTGTTGTCTGTGACTCTTTTGTGTACTAATGTGACATCCTATGCTTGTAGGCTATACCATCTGCATTGTGTTGTTTCATTGGCTGAACAAGTGTTTGTCTGCTAACCGTTTGTCAGCAGTATGTTTTGGGATTTTCAGTACAGTGTGCCCTCCCTAGCATTGTGACTTGTGATACAGGTGTCCGTGTGTCTTCACTGGGGGTGAGATGATAGTTGCATGCAGAGTTAAAATTGAAAGTGTTGTTGACACGTTCATATCAAAGTACCCTGGACATCCCATACCTTTAGACTAAGGAAATGTATTAATGTAAAGGTCATTGGGACACTTACAATTTGCAAGGTGACATTTAGGCAACCACACTCATTGACGTCTTCACATTAGGCTGTACCGTCAATTCCGATGTGTGACAGGTTCAATGGTGACTTAAGAAACATGGCTAGAAATGTCACGACCTCAGTGCGTTCCTGTCGACATGTTGCTGTTGTGGAGTATGTGTTGTGTGTCCTAGAGGGTTGCTGTGCAGTGTATATGTATGTAGGTTTTTGTACTTACCAACAAGTAGTCCATTGCCATACTGGAAGTGTTGATTGATGGTGCAGTGACGGAAGATGAAGGAGTCATGTACACTCCCAGGATATTTAGCCAAGATGTTGGTGATCAATCCTTGGTGATCGACTATGGCCTGCACATTGATGGAATGTGTGTGCTTCCTGTTGCGGTAGAGGTGTTCAGTTGCAGCAGGTGGCACAAGGCGTACATGTGTGCAGTCGATTGCACCAAGGACGTGTGAGAAGACACTGATGAGGTAGAACCCCTGTTTTGTTTCCTGCTGCTTCTGCAGTGTGTTAGGGAAGCAGATGTGGCGGGTGTCAGTCGAATGATGGCGTCCAGTACTTTGGGCAAAAAGGCAGAGAATGATGGTTGTGATATTCCGGCAACCAGGGCACCAGTTGTTTGAAAAGAGCCACTTGCCAGCATATGAAGTACGGCAAGCAGCTTTGTTTCTGTTGGGATGGTGCGGGGTGTCACCAAAGTGGGGGCCAACTGCTGTTCAATGTTTTGCAGCAGCTGGTGAATGGCCTGCCAGTTCAACCGGTACCTCTGTATGATGTCGTGTTCCCTGAGGCCCTGAAGGGTTGTTCTTGGGCGGAATATCCTCTCCTGCCTTCGGCGCTGCCTTTGGGGTCCCTGCTGGTGTTGTTGTAGCTGCTGTTGTTGTTGCTGGGCTCTGCGTCTGCGTGCATGCTGGATTAGAATCACCTCCATGGCTCCCTGTTGCTGCTCTGCTGCTCTGCTGTTTGTTCTGTGTGTTCTGATTATATACAGGTGTGTTTGCCCCATTTTAACACCTGCCCTGACCCAGGCGTTAATTTTTGACTGTGTGTCATTTTCTGGCTCCTCCTCCCAGCCGTGCGTCATTTTTGCCCGAAACCATAAATACGACGCACGGCCGTTTAAGCAATTTTTTGGACGGGAACGCCTACCTTGCATATAATTAACACAAGGCGGGTTGCTGCATCCAAAAAATGGCGCACACAGCAGAATTTTGTCGTCCGCTGGCTCGGGCGTCAAAGTTTAAATACGGGGCAACGTTTGCGCTGATTGTGTGTCAAAAAATTTGACGCACAATCGGCGCAGACGGAGTATAAATATGCCCCCTGGTGCATTACTGACTCCATGGGTGACCAACTATGTGCATGAGTGTCTGTATGGATGAGTCAGTGGCTGTATGGATGACTAATTGGATGTATGAGTAGCTGTATGTGCTAGTGAATAGATGCATGAGTGGCTGTATGGGAGAGTGACTGGTGGGGTGGTATGAATGGCTGTATTCGTGAGTGAGTGGGTACATAAGTAGATGAATGGATAAGTAATAGGGTGCATCAGTGGCATATGTGTTGCTAACTGGGTGTGTGAGTGGCTGCATGGGTGTGTGACTGGGTACATAAGTGGGAGGATGGGTGAGAGAGAGGATGCATGAGTTCCTGTATGTGTGAGTGAGTAGTTACATAAGTGGCTATTTAAGTGTTTCAGTAGGTGTATTACTGGGTGTATGAATGAATCAGTGGGTGGATGAGTAAGACAATGAGTGAGGGAATGGGTGCATGAGTGACTGTATAGCTGAGTTAGTGAGTGTATGAGTGTGTATTGGTGAGTGATTGGGTACATGAGTGACGGTATATGGGAGTGATAACATGAATCAG
This sequence comes from Pleurodeles waltl, assembly GCF_031143425.1. NCBI lineage: Eukaryota > Metazoa > Chordata > Amphibia > Caudata > Salamandridae > Pleurodeles > Pleurodeles waltl. Next base: position 218,695,815 of record NC_090437.1, on the reverse strand, counting down.
TGTTTATATCCATGAATGACTGCATAGGTAAGTGGTTGTTTAGGTGAGTGAGTGGGTGTAAGAATAATGTTATTGGTGAATGAGAGAGTGTGGCTGGTAATGTATGGTTAAGTAATTGGGTGCATGAGTGGATCTATGTCTGAGTATGTGACTACATAACTGGCATATGGCTAAACGGGTATAGAAGTGATTTATGGATAACCTAATTGCTGCATGGATGGTGTATGTGTGAATGAGTGGTAGAATATCTGTGTGAATGAGTGAGTAAATGAGTGAGTGAGTGAGTGAGTAAAAGTGATGTATGTACAGTTATATAAGTACTTACATGTCACACTGGGTGAGTGTCAGATACTATATAGGTCAGAAACCAGAACACACACTGTGTTACAAATAAAGAATAGTGACAAAAAATAAACAATTGTCAATACGTGCCAGAAACAAATACTTTTCTGTCAGTCTACTGTCTTCAACATTTTGATGACATATCTCTCCAAACACTGTTGAAAAAAGAAGAATGTTAACATGTTTGTTTGATGATTAAAAGACATGTAAAACAAATCAGTATATATTACTTATGCTATGGCAGTATTTCACAATTTACTAAAACATTTCAGTTTACCTCTTCTGTTCTCATTTTCTTTATACTAGTACCTATAATCAGAGTACTGTAAAATCACCATTGAACAGTGGGGAAAAACAACAATCATTTAGATTATAGAAAAAAAACAGGTCTTAGCAATACTTCATTACAAGTAAGTAATACTGTGAATTGCACACTCTACAATGATTACATGATTTGATTGAGCCACACTTAATACATTAATGAAAAGATCATATGTTAAAAAGAATTTGGTTAATATTATAGTTGGTACAAAACTACAAACAAATATAATCCACTGCTGATTTTCCATATCCTTTTGAAGACGTTACACCTGATAGACTGAATGATACCTTAAACAATGATAATCTACACAGTGAAAAGATCTATATTCCTGAAATCATATGAAGATGTTTCATCCACAATTTACTTTTCGATAACCCATTGTTGACATCACCTTTGACAGGCCGAATGCTGTCTTAAAGAGTGCTGATCCATGTAAACAGAAGACCATATAGTCAATTTATTCCAGCAATCCTGTGAAAGTATTTCAAATACACTTAATTTTTTATATCATTTCTTTGACATCACCATTGATAGGCTGAATGATGACTTAAATAGCAATTATTTATGTACAGAGAAGCCCATATTGTCATTTTCTTGCAGAAATCCTATGAAAACAAATAATCCACACTTTGGGGTAAGTTTCACAAGCCTCTAGCACCACCAGAGTGTCACTTTTTGAGACTCTCCAGTGATGTGCACTGCACTATATTTACAAGGCCAAACTAAGCCACTTTTTGTGGCTTAATAGAGCTTTTAAATATGGGCCCCTCCAATGCAGTTTTCAGTGGCAGAGGGACGTGTAATGGGTGTTGCGATGGAACACCCACAGAAACACCCATTGCTTTTGTCACTGCCCCAAGTTTACAAGAATTGATAAATCTGTGGCCGTGCCAAAAATGAAACAGCATACATTTTATTTCTCCTCATTTTTGTTTTTTCCATGTGTGCTGCATTCTGCAGCACACATAGAAAGAGCAAAATGCCATGAATGATTGTTTATGTACAGAAAGATGTCTCTTCCTGCATGTAATCAATCATTCAATAAAAACAATTTGCTACTTCTATGTGTGCTGCAATCTGCAAGTGCCAAATCGCCATTGTATGTATGCCATTAGACACCTTCTGCACATAAACAATCATTCCCTTCAACGCAGACACTCTTGCACTTTGGTGCAGTCATGCCTGCATTGGCAGCTAACTTTAGTGCCAAATTTAGTGCAACGCTAGGGGATTTTTGTAAATATGGTGCATCCCTGTGTTTCAAAACTGATGCAGCACTGCCAATTTTGGTGCAGCACCATGTTGCGCCAGTTCCTTGTAAATCTGGTCCTTTATGTTTTGGATTTCCTTTTGTTGACATACCCCCTGATAGGCTGGATGATGTATTCAACATTGGAAATCAATGTACAGAAAAAATATACATTTCATTTACAGCAGAAATCTTTTGACCACTTTCATGCACAATTAATGTTTTGATATCCTTTTGAAGACATGATCCCTGATAGGCTGAAGGATATATTAAACAGTATATATTTCAACACAGAAGACTATATCTCACATGTTTCCAAGAAATCATGCTTAGACCTATGGCTGAAGGAATAATAGGTAATAATTAGGAAGTTTGAAAGGCAGTTTTTGTTTAACTTGCAGACTGGTATCATTGCACTCCACCCATCCAGTTTGAGTCTTTAAATGTACAGTATAATGTCCTTATGTAATATGTAAGCCTTTTTGGAAGATGATAGCAAATTACAGTTGGTTCTACCAGAAATTGACATCTGTCCAGATTTGAAGTTTGTAATCTCAGTGTTTAATTTTGTTCCATCTGCCCTGCATTGTTGAACCATTGCTGTATTGTATTTACCACTGTAAGCAATGAAGATAATCCATTTGATTTATATCTTGGACAAGTCTTATTTTGGTCACTTTTTTATTAGCTGATCACTCTTAGAATCTGGCAGAGTTACATACAGAAATCATGAGTTTGGAGACCATGCTCACCTTATCAATAATTCAAAGCTTCATTTATTTCTATACTCTTTCCACCTTGTGACAAGTTTCACCAGATAACTCCTGGTATTCCAGTATATTATCATGTTCAACTGGTAGCATAAGTAGTCTATGTAAAGTTATTCCCTTGAAATTGTGAGCAGCTAACTCTGATTAAAAAGCTTTCTTCGGTACCAGCCTGACCACTAATATATAGTGGAACTGGTTTGAATGATGAGCAATTACATAGCTTGTTCTCATGTCGCAATCCATGTTCTATTTTCTCTTTTACTTCAATATAAATCTCTTTCTGTTTGTTGTTGAGTTGCCCAACTAACTGTTCCAGATCTACAGATTTCTGACTAGCTTGTTCCATGGCAGTTTCTACTTCATTCATAGCTACCGCAGCTTCATTTTCAATAATGGGTTTTCCAAGAGGCTCCTGACTTGATGGTGCAGAATTTGGATTGCTTTGAGAACTATCCTTAGCTATCTTAGCAGCAATCATTTTTTCCTGTTGTATCTCATCGTTTAACATGTGTTAATAGGTTTTGAACATGGGACAATGAATACTATCTTTGTCAGCATGAAAACAATCTTCAAAGCAGTCAAGTAATTCAAATTCACTATGCCAAGGTTAGAATTGTAGAAGAAGTGCTAACTAGATAAATTCTCTTTTCTCAGGTGTTTGGATGCTATGTTTTCAATGGTTAATTAGGTTTTATTTTCCATGTTTCACTAAAGATCTGTGACATCTACACACTGCATATTTCCCTTTTTTATGTTTTCACTGACTTCTGTATCTATAACTTTGAAGTATTTCACAAAGGCACTTGTCTTCTTGATGTGGACCTCTTCTTGGTTAGTATATATCCAACATATTTGATTTTACAATGTCTGTGCTTTCTGGTTCAAACTCTGCAAAGTACTGAATTTCAGGGAAAGACTTCAGTATTCTGTTTCTTGTAGTAGATAGACTAAGAGTTACCCAGACAATTCTTTTTGACTTTGAGAACAAACTTGCCAATCTCAAACTGTCGCAGGCTTCATAGGATCCCATTTCCCTATGGGAAAGCATTTTCAAGGTGAAGGAATGCAATTTCTTTCTATGTGTCTTATCTGCAGAAATATCCTTCCACATCTTCTTCATCTCAGTTTTTTCAGACTTTGTGGTGTACGAGGTGACATACTGAATCATGGCGATGGGAATGTTTGCAACAAATTGTATGTCCCTGTTAGCATTCCACATTTTTAAAACTGCAGGATTGTAGTCATTAATATATTTTGAATCTTCAGTTCTCTTTAAGTTATATGTGTTTTTTGGTAATTTCCGTGTCAGAGTACATCTGACTAAACACGAATAGCTGTTTACTTTTCCATTTGAAATGACAGATTATGGAAATCCAAATTGACATCTTGTGTAAAAAGGTTCTTTTGACCTGTATGTATGTCGAAATTATTTCCCACATCAATGTGTTCGGAAACGTAAAACTTGTTGTCTGAGACCTTTTTTACCATTGTGTTTTGGTATTCTACATGTGACATACTGTTCTATAAAAGATAAAATAGACTCATCACTTTGTGATCCAAATTTAGATGCGTCTTTTATACATAATGGCATGTGACTGTGAGGGGCACCTCTTGCCTTATACTCTTTCTGCCAAAAGAAATCACTTAGTTTTCCACGAAGAAGATTGGTTTTGTTGCAGATAAAAGCAAGCATAGCGTGAAACCTGTGTTTGAAATATCTGCAAGCATTTGCAGGATCTAATGAGCAAAGTTCTCCATCTGTCTTTAAATCAATATCTTTAAAGGTTAGAATTTGTTTCTCTTAAGATTTCAGTCAGGTAATTCCATGTATACTCTGCGCAACTCAATGTCAAAAACCATGTTGGTGGGCCCAGGTTTCTCAAAATGGACTTTAGTTCTCCATGACAATAGAACCAATATTAGTTGGCGCCACATTGGCACTTCATTAAGTTAAGTTATGTTCTAAGGTTTCATCCTTTTCTTGTACAAAATCTCTGGTAGACATATTTTGAAAATTAACTACTGTTTTCAGAATGTGAATTACTACATACAGATGTCCAGACAATTCACTCTCAAATAGAAGGTGAAACATGTATGGGATACACTGTCTAAATCTTGGATCCTCAGAATATAATTAGGTTGATCAGTATTCAGGTGTTGGCATTTGTATGAGCCAGTCGTCATTCAAACCTCCTACTCCAGTGGAAAACAAGTGAGGAAAACAGCGAGCCTCTAAACTTTTTTTCCACACATTCATGGGAGCTCCTTTAGCCTGCTTTATTTGGAAAAGGGTCATGATTTCTTTGGAATGTAACGGATGTATGCTGTAGTGCTCATATATTTTCTCTGATCTGGACAAATCTACTTTTTCTATTTGTCCACTTCCTGGCAAACTGTAATAATTAACATTTGGTATATGAGGCTCCACATCAGCATTTCTATAATAAACATTATATTGTACTGGTTATAATGTTGCTTGTTTAACTTTATTAACATCATCTAACTCTTGCCAAATTGTTTTATTCTCAGTTGGTTCACCGTTTACCAGGATAAGTGGTTCTTCTTTGTCTTTCTCTATTCCTACAGTTTCAACATTTTTTTCAAGTCTAAAGGCAAATCACTACTCTTCCTTTAAGGCCTTTCAATACACCTGTTGGATGGAATTTACCTGTTTTTGATTTTGATCGTAATATCACTTGAAATGGATGAATAGTTTGTATAAGGATAGATTCATATACATTAAGGGCCAGATGTATCATACAACCGATTTGCGATTCTCAAATAGCGATTTTTAAGAAATCGCTATTTCAGAAATGCAAAAAGGTATGTATGATTTTAGCAATTCGGTAATAGCGATTTCTTAAAAATCGCAAATGCTGTTACCGAATCGCAAATAGAGAATCTGTCCCCATTCGCACCTATGGGCCTGTTGGCCCATATCTGCAAATTTTTTGCATTTCCAAAATTGCGATTTCTTAACCAGAAATCACAATTTGGAAATGCAAAACCCCAGGGTGCTGGGGGCCTGAGGCCCCCTCTGCTGCACCCCAAAAATGTTTTGGGGGACATGTAGGGTGCAAACATGCCAAAAGGGCATGTGTGATTTACATGTACATTTTGAAAATGCATTGAAAATGCATTTTTACATTTTGCACATGGTTTGGTGGTAAATAGCGATTCCTAAATGCCCAAATCACATTTAGGAATGGCTTCATACATGTGCTAAGAAATTGCAAATAAGGAATCCTTATTTGCGATTTCTTATTTAGAGAGCCGCAATTTGCAACTCCCTAAACAGGGTCTCAATTTTAAGGAATCGCTATTTTAGTGATTCCTTAAAATTGCGTTCAGAATGTCTTTCATACATTCTGAACTGGCTTTTTGCATTCGCAAATGGGCATTCGCACCGTTTGCGAATGCAAAATAACTTGATAAATCTGGCCCTAAGTCTCATAGCTAAATACTCACTAGTTCTAGCCTATTATGTACTGCTCTAGCTGGTGTTTTCTGATCCTCTAACTTATCATAGCAGTACTTATATATCACTTGCTGCACGGACAAGTCAAAACACTCCTCTGCAAACTATTGCCACTTGTCTCTGTTTTCTCCTTTACTTTTGGAAAATACATCGACATTTTGTGTTTGAAATTTGTAGTGAGTGCATCAGTAGCAAAACCTAGGCTCTCTTCCTCAATACCTGTACCTACAATTATTTCATTCTCCCTAGAGTTCCTCTTCAGGGCAAAATAACTGATATTGCATATCCTCACAAACTTTTCCTACCTATTGTACAATAGCCAGCAAAAGTCCTCCATACATCTCTCCTAGACATAATGCTGGAGTCTTCACAAAGTAAAGTCTCCTGACTAACCTTTGGATTTTTGAATGGTGAACTGTCAACATTCTAAAGTGATAAAAGGTGGTTTGGCACACTTTCTTTGCTAAACATGCTGAAGAATGACCCTATAAATTACTGTACTTTCTTATTTTGCACAGATCTAATGGTTGTAAAATGGATATTTCTTTGCATCATACTCCTTCATGGAAACTCATGTACAAACCTCCTTTACAAACCAATTGATTGCTGTTGGCTAGTTCAAACACTGCTTCAGTTCCGTTTGTAGAGAGGAGCCTGTCTATGCCTTCCATGAACCTCTTCAGCTACCACCTCTTCCACATTTCTAGGAACAATCTGTTCTTTTTCGATGGGACTCCCATCCTTCTTCTCATAGCATTGGCCAATTAAATAAACCGCATACACAAATAAATTCTTTTGTAACTACCCTTCATTAAAGAATGTCTCTGTACTGCTGGTATGCTTCCGTTCATCTCAAAGGATTTGTCAAAAATTGCTTTTATTAACAAGTCCTTTCCTTTGGCTGCATTTCTTTATATAATACTATTTTATCCAGTGTTTCAATCTACTGAGAATCAAAATAAACAGCTTCCTCATTAAGGCAAATTCCTTATCTACTACAGCTTAAACGCGTTCTTTTTCTTTCAGTACTTTTCTTCTTATTTTGTACTTCATCATATTTTTTAAAAGACTCTGAATGACTCTGGAACAAAACATTCTAACTCTAATTTCCTTGAACCGTTGCTGTCTTCTGTTTAACCTATCGGGTTTCTTCAATGATTTCTTACTGTACATCTCATGTGATTTTTGTACCTTCTTCGTTGAGTTCAAAGTTATCTTTTTATTGACAAATGTTTCACACTACTGAGTACCTGATACTGTTGGTCTATATAACATTCTTTAGCTGTCATACAAGCAAAAAAACATCCATGATTTTGTATCTGTGCACCAAGGTGTCCCTTCCTGGAGAAAACCAATCATCCCAACACAGGCAACCTTGCGGCATTATAAAGGGTGCCTGTGTTGGCAATATGTAACAACTTATGTGATAGCGCAGGGGGGGGAGAACAGAAAAGCACTGTATCTTGCAGATACAGCACATTCTCCAAATCCTGTGGCACAGGCCTGCACAATAAGACATTTTTTGCACCACCCTATGACATAGGTCTCATAAATGAGACCCTTTATGTCTAAAACACATCATTTACAAACTTTTACTGTAAATCATTTTCTAAACTATTCTAAACTATTAAGTACATTTGTATTCATCTGAATAAAAGTTTCAACACATCTCTACTTATAGCTCAGTTAATATAGTTTTCCTTGGCAAAGCACACATGTATAAAAAAAAATGGCCTGATCTCCCCCCCCCCAGGGAAAACTATAATGTAAAGCCCCATGGGTCGGCCCGTGTTACACTGGGGCTGACCCCCCAAACAAGATTCCTGGTGCCTAGGGGCTGTGCTGCGATCCATGGCCAGCAAACTGTGCTAGGAAGACATCAATGGAAAGGGGAGACTCTCCCCTTTCCATCAATGCCTCCCTTGCATCTGGGGAAGCCGTTTTGGCCTTTTTTTCCCCACTGGAGTACGGAGAGGACGCTTACCTGCTCCTCCGCTGCTCCGGTGGGGAAAAATGTGACATCATCACGCCTTGGGGCACACTGACGTCACAGAGGGGTGGGAGGGGGTTAGCGGGGGAGAGGCAGAAGTTAATCCACGTCTCCCGGAATGAAAACAATAAAATAAAATTCTGCATTGCATTGCACCGGAGGATTTTTTAAACCCCTACCTAGTGTCGGCCACTGGTTGTGACCTGCACCACGGGGGTAGTGTCGGGCATTGGCCAGTGGCCGATGCCCGCACCAAACGGGTTAAAGAAACATATAGAGGCTGCATACGTGATTCTTTTTTAACTTGGGGGAGTATGGGGGACCTATCAATTAGGTTTCCGGACTTTAAAGATACATTTAAATTTGAGGATTTTATGAGTTTGATAGAAACACCCCAAGCCAAGGCACTGTACTTAAAATTTTGGTATGGTATTTTGAATTAAACACAGTTTGAAGTAAAGATAATGGGTCAGCCAATTCTTCTCTAGGTCCACTTTGCTAGGAGAGCTGTGAAAACGAGGATCATTTTTTTATTTTTTTGTCTGCATTATGCCAGGTACAGGAAAACTTGGGCCGGGGTGGAGGTCCCTGGTTATATTTCACATGTGTTAACTCTTACCTGTGGGATCTTGTATCAGCACCCAGTGTGGACATGGGTAAATGCAAAGCAGGAAGTCAAAAGTCAGCCCTCGATACAACTTGCTCTACCATTGACTCTTTCCTAGTCCCGGCAGTGGGGGTTATCACCAAGGAGCTAGGCCTGGAGAAAGACACTTATCTCTGGGGGTGGCTGGGCTTAGTGAAGCCACAGGGATGTCCTCTAGCTCAGTGGATTTAGTTACTGATACGGACCATGCTCTGGACACCGATGTAGGAAGATGTGGCAAAGAGACTTTAGGACTTATGGCTCCTATTGCTGCTGCTTCTATATCAGCTGCTCATTCACCAGCTGCTTAAAGGAAGAGACATTGCAGAAAGGGGGGGCTCTGGCTATCTGGGTCCCCCTGCCCCAGCCAATTCTGCAGATAAATCTTGGAATTAACTTTTAACTGTTATTAGTGACCTGCTCATGACACTTAAAGGCAAGGTGGACAAATTAGAAGGGGAGGTTAGGAAGGTCATTGCCTTATGTCAGAAGCTACCCTTGCCTACTTTGGTCCCTAACTGTTTAGCAGGCTGGTTACAAAGTGGGCAAAGTAACATTATAACCCCACAGGTTGTAGATACTGTAGCTGGTAATTTTTAGGGGGCCAGCCAGAGGGCCTCAGACATCAGACAACTAAGGGAGGAGTGGGGAGTAGGACAAAGCACAGGGTGGTGTACCACTCCTTGCGAAAAGCTGCATGGCCCAGCAGTGGGTAATTAAAGACCTAGAATAATTCCCACAAAAAGCACCTCACTGCAGCCTCACAACAATGAGACAGCTGAGCCTATCGCTATGCCCCTTTCGGGTGAACCAACTACCATTGACTTACAACTAGCTTGTTGCCCTTATGTAACTGTTATGGTAAATGTCCCCCCTTTGCAGCCAGGTCAGATTGAATCCCCAGAGACTCTGAAGAATAAGGTTATGCATTGGTTGGCCTTAAATAACTTATTCTCACCTGATAGAGTACATCAGATTATTTTAATCAGGAGAGTGAAGTGGATTGGCCATTAGCAAAAACTTTGGGGATAATTGAGTAATTGTTAATTTTCGTAGCCCTAGATTTGTGAGGGAAATTCTATCCAAGGCAGCCCCATGCCCCCAATGTTGTACTTCTCTGTTGCTGTTTCCCTTGGGTTTCTTTTATCTACACCAGCAATCCCCACAATCCCTGGCCCATCATCGCATCAAGTCATTTTTCATTCCGCCAGTGCCTGCAAGTAATAGGTAGCGGGTTTTGGGCTCACTATCAGCTAATGATTGACAAAGCCATAGCGGACAGGAGGATATTGAAGTGGAGGGGTTTACTCCTGAGGGGCTTGTAAGGGGTTTAAGGACTAGTGGTCACAGAATGGACCCCACAGTTTCTCCAGGATTAGCCAAGGCTGTCAGCACATCATGTATTACTAGCTTTGTTGGTGAAGCAACAGAGTATAATTCGCCCACCACTAGTTTGCTTGAGGTGGTATCCGGGGGTGGCGACCATAGGAAGTGCAGGGACGGGAGCTATAAATTTGCAATGTGGAATGTGAGAGGCCGCAACAATAAGACAGAGATAGAGGAGTGGTATAATATTGTTAACGATCTTGATATCATCTGTACCCAGGAGACGTAGTACATTCCCCCGTACATGTGCAAGGATTTATCTCACACTTCTTGTGTGCCACCGCTTTCCAGTCAGGGAGGGCTAAGGGTGGCTTCTTTCTAACAAACTTCCTGTAGTCATTAAAAAGTCCTCTTGGGTGAGCCCTAACTCTCAACTGCTATGGCTTACTTCTAGGACTATAATGGCTTGGTCTTAATCAATTTCTACAATAATGTATTTGATTCTACTCATAGCTGAGAAGCCCACGCATTGGATCATGGCCTGCATAAATTCCTGCACTCAATCAATTCAACCCTTATTATATTATGGGCTGGAGACTTTAATATTCAGCCCTGTTTTGCCCCAGCATACCAGGTCTGTGGGCTTCATAGTCAGGATGGGGTGGGCTATGATCACTTTTGCCACAATGACTATGGAGATGTTCTAAATTCAATTTTATCTAAATACGATTTATTGTTATTGAGATGTAAACATGGTGTTAATGGGTAAGTGATGCCATCCTTTAGGGGTAATAACTCCTCAGCTGTTATAGATCATGTCTTGGTGTCTTCAGCCGCTAATAATGTGTGTGACACACCTTATATTGTACATTCCGCACTGAGTGACCATGACCCCATTATCCTCCTATCCTTGCTCTGGGGCCCAAAACAAGAGTCTTATGCTACAATGAATCAGGTTGGCGCATGTAGGGCTAGTGAGGAGAGATTAAAATGGTGAGATATTGACCCAGATGGCCTGTCACAGAAAATTGTGCAGGGCAAGTTGTATGAGGTTAATTACACTTTACAAGATTAAATTGACCCTACATGATTGTTTAGCTGCTTTAAACATGTTATTTCCTGTCTTAAGGTTCTCTTGACATGTCAATCAAAAGCCAGGAAACCTGAGAGGAAAAGAGGATGGTTTGTTTGTGGATGTACAAAAGCTCTGGGGGAACTTAAGTCAGCTCTCCTTAATTCTCCTAGAGACTCTGGCTATTAGGACATTGCGTATTAAATATGGGGAAGCCCTGGATAGAAGGAAGAAGTTGTTGCAGGAGGAAGCATGGTCAAAATTAGCCTTGGCTGCGGAAACAAATGATAATAAACTTCTGGGAAACAGTGAATAAACCCTTTTTGTCCAATTAGGGATCTCCTGAGATAGGCTCCAGTGTCCCTTACTCAGCTTTGGTGTCCCATTTCTTCAAAGTCTTTAAACATCTGAGGGGGGTTGCTGACATAGCTGGGTATGAGGAGCTGTGGTACAGGATCCCCATCCATCTAGATATTAATACTGATGAAGTTCTACGGGCACTCTATACTAATGCTGGGGGTAGGGTCCCCGGTCATGATGGGGTATCTCTGGATGTTTTTAAATCAACCATTAACCTCCTGGGTCCAATCCTTTCCAGAGTGTTTAATACGGTAGTGGCCGGAGAGATTCCATTATCATGGACCTCTATCATTGTACCAATATAGAAAATCAGACCACAAACATTACCAGCCAATATCGCTACTGGACACGTCTATGAAAATACTAAGCAGGATTCTATTGGCAAGGCTTGAAGGGTGCTCTGAGGGAAATTATTGGTTTTCTGTCATGCTAACACACAAAGGCCCTCCGCCAAGTTGTAACTGCCGCGCGGCCACCAATGCAGCCGCACTTCTGCGGTGGCCATCACAACATCCCTGCTGAGCCGGTGGGCGGAAACCGAGTTTCCACCCGCCGGCCCAGCAGGGATGTCGGCAGCAAAACGGGAGCTGGCTCCAAATGGAGCCGGCGTTGTTGCGGTGGTGCGACGGGTGCAGTTGCACCCGTCGCGTTTTTCACTGTCTGCTATGCAACGCGGCAGGACCAACGTGGCGGTAAACCGCCGGTCCAGGTGGTGCGACCAGTAATACGCGAGTTTGCACCGCCAGCCTGTTGGCGGTGCAAACTCCAAAACAGCCCTGGCGGTCTTTGACCGCCAGGGTTGTAATGAGGGCCAAAGTCCATTTTGGCCTAAGAGAAGAATGTAATCCTCCTTTTAAGGCTGGAAGAAATAGAGTATGATGATTAATAAATAAAAAATATTTATGATGGTTTGTGGCAAAAAGGCCTGAAATGTAGAAGCTTTTTAAGCAGAATAAACCACTTTCTACCGTTAATTACCATAGTAATATCGGGGTCCTGTTTTAAAGTAAAGGGTCCTTGCAAATGAATATTTCCACAGGCAGAAACAAAAATGTGTAAGAGCCAGTGTGGCATCTTTAGATTTTCTAGCAAACTAGGTGGTCACCCTATAAGAGTAATGGTGGACATCTACAGGGCCAAAATCTTAACTACGGCCGCATATGGGGCTGAGGTATGGGGATACACTAAGAACACCCCACTGCAAATGAAGGAAAATAGTCTTTTAAAATGATTGCTATTTTTACCCACCTAGGCATCTAATTGGATTACACAGCAAGAGATGGGTCTGCAGTAGTTGGAGGATGTGCTGCAGATGAGCCCCCTGTTATTATGGTACAGCATCGGGTCCAAAGATGAACCACCTTTACAAAACAACTTATTTTAAATTGTTTAAGACTGGATAATGCCGCGTGTATCCCCTGGCTTGCTTACATTGATCAATACCATGTTCAACATATCTATGAAATCGGACCCTGATCAAGTTTTGACTCATTCAAAAAAGTTAATTAAGGATACCTTCCTGCAACATAGGTTGGACAGCAGGAGAGCAACTGAAATGATAAAATCTACAGTTGGTGCATATATGCCCCTTTCTGTTGAGGAAAGCTGTAAAGGTTATCTATCTAGCGTCAGTTATATGCAGCACTGATTAACCTTGATAAGATTTAGACTGGGAATGGTGCATCACCTAGAAGCGTTCCCTAACATGAGGTCTTGTCCAACTGAAACAGTTTGCTGTCATTGTGATGGGTCCAGTAAACAGAGAACCTTGCACTTTATGCTGTTTTGTAAATTTTATGTACAACTTACAAATTAGGCCCTTTTATCTTAAACCGTTTCTTATTGCCCAGAATATAAGAACACATCAGGCTGCAATGGAATTTTAACTGATTTAAATAATCCTCACCTGTGTTATAATGTGGTGCTACATATTTAAATGCTATTTAAGTAAGGAAAAGTCTTATTTTTTAGATATGTATAGACCTGAAATGAGCGATTGCATGTGATGTGTTCTGTTTTATTTGTTTTTAATTATTAATGAATGTTGATATTGCAACTAGGCTTGTGTATAATGATCTATTTATGTACTTTTATGGCTATTCTGTATTTACTGAATACAGTTTACAAACCCAAACCGACTACATCCCTTTAATATTGCACATGTGGAATGCTAAAATTGATATCCAATTTGTTGCTGTTACTTCAACTGCTGTTGCCCAGTCTGTGGCTTCATATATGACTAAAGCAGAGAAAACTAATATGAAGGAAGTTTTGGAAGAAATATCTGCTGAGCAATCTTTATTCAAAAGGCTGTATTGATTTAGCCTTCAAATGCTATGTCACAGAGGTTAGCAGTTATGGAGTGTGTGAGTGTTTAAGCTCCTCTAGCTTATATGCTAAATCACTTTATTATAAAATGTGTCACTATATAAAGTAGCCCTATTTTGTACATACATAAATAATGCTCTTGGGGATGTTCATACTGAACAATTTTATGTTCAGGGAACAGATGTTTGCTTAATGTACACCAAACAATCCCAAAATAATCACTGCAGTCTTACATATGCTACTCCTGCAAACAAAAAGTTTTATTTTTTGGCACTGTTACAGCTTTTTAAAACCTTAGCAAAAAGTGGGGAAAATGGTTGGAAAATGTATATCTTGTGAGGAAGCTTTTTATGACTACAAACCCATTATTGCAATATGAGAATTCAAGATTTATATTGAAATAATGGACCAAGAAATTGTAGATAAAAAAATCCAATCAAAACTATTATATGATACTACAAGCACAAATAATATTTCTATTTAATTTCCTGCAGACCCACTTCGAGTACCAAATAATGTAAATGAAGGAAAAATAGTTGTGGGTGAGGTCAAACTAGCTATGGGGCAAATGTGTAAGGACAGTGACAACTATTAGTACATAATATTACATTCAAATCATAATCAACATGCAGCATGTGAGGAAAGTTAAACAAGTGTTGATCATGGATTACAAAATGAACATGGTTTATATATGTGTTCTGAATATCAGTCTATGTTAAAATATATTTGAGGCCAAGCTGGTACTGGGAAAAGTTTCCTTATAAAAAGTTATGTTACTGCTCCAACAGGATGAGCCACACATAATAATAAAAGAATAACAATAAACTGGAATACTTAAGATTAAATAGTGTTACTGCATTAGAACTTTGTCGATTTCTGAAAAAAAACTACACATTTTGATTTTTGATGAAGTTAGCATTGTTTCCAACTTGATGATAGCTTTTGTTCACTTACATATGACAGAAATACTGAAGGCAGCACATGATAATCTCTTTGGTGGTAAATATGTTGTCGTTTTTGACAATCTACTTTAACTGACTCCAGTCGAAGGGGACCCAATTTTTAAAACTGTAACGGCTACAGAAACTAGAAAGTCCTTAAGAAGTATAGGTTCCTATAACATTTTATTACATTTTTCTTTCAGTGAACTTAAGCAAAATGTGAGACAAGCAGATGATGAAGAACATGGCAATATTTTGAAAGATATTAGGCAAGGGATTGTTACAGAAAGTGCCAAAAATCTTTCTGACAACAAGCATATCCACTTTATTCCAACATTTGAAACTGCAGGGAGCGCTATGCATTGTCTTCTTCTAAAATCACTACCTGTTGTTTGTTTGATGTTAAACCTAAAAGAATGTAATGATTTAAATATGATACTATCATCAATAGAAAATGAAAAAAATATACATTGGCCTTGAAAAGATTCCTTTGAAAGTCATGGAACAAATATTTGTATATCAAAATCATTCTCCATGAAATTAATAAACATGGAGAAATCTTTTTCATGAACAGTCGGATTATAAAATGATGTGTTACTGTTCAAAAAACATTGTGTTTTTTTACGACGAAATTTGGATGTAGAACAAGAATTTGTCATTGGAGCAATGGGGCATAAAGTAAGGTTTATACAATATAAAGGTAATATTGATGTTTAATTTATTAATGTCAGATGTGATAATAATAAAGACTTAAAACACATTGCTAGAGCAATAGCAAGATTTTTACTAATTAAATACTCGATAGTCGAAGAGAACAATTTCCTTTATATTTTGCTTATGCTATTACAATACATAAATCTCAAGGTTTAAGCTTGGCTTATACATTATTTAATATCGGCTCAACAGTTTTTAAAGAGGGTATGGAATATGTTGCTTTATCACAAGCGATAAAGTTACAAGGACTATATACTGTAGATGCTGATGACTCCAAAATTAATGCAGACGCTTCTTGTGTATGAAAATATAATTGCTAAAGACAGATACATTCTCTCCTCTTGGTGAATATTCAGTAATGTGCAAACCTAAAATATACATTAAAAGAAAAGAAAGCTTCAGAACTAATGATGCTTTGGAAAATGTTGAGCTGTGTTAAAAAAATAGAAAGAGAAGAACCATGAAATTGTAAGCTTTCAGTTTAGTAATGTGAATGGAATTACCTGTAATAATAATATGGTTGTTAATTTAGTATAATATTTATTCTTAGTGAAAGACGTGTGTGAGAAATTGGGTTGTTAGTTGACTGGGGTTTGAGCCCTTGTCAAACAATAGCCACACTTCCTTTTAAGGTGAACCACAAAAGGACAATAATTCAACCTATGCTTAACCCTAGGTAACTTGGCTAAAAAAGCAGTCAGCCTAAACTTAGAGGCTACGTGCTAAGTATTTATGCAGTACACAAACAGCAACACAGTAAAAACATAACACAATAAAAATCCCAAACCAATCTGGGAAATTAGGGACAATTGTAATGAATTTTTGACACCAGAACCATCAAAATCTAATTAGTAGAACCGGAGTTATGATTTTTGAAAGTTTAAGGTTCATAATAGCAAGTTCTCATTTTTAGAAAATTGACATTTGGTTACCTTTAGTAACCAGAACCAATGATCCAGGAGTAGACGGAGACCTCTTGGGGGTGCAACACTCACTCAGGCTAGATCAAGGTGCAGGTCTAAGATGGTGGGAGTCTGTCATGGTCCTGTGGCTTAGAACAGGAGACCAGCTAAGGTAGCCCTTGGATTCATTTCTGGGCTGACCTCTGAAACTTCCAAGCAATATTTAGGCAGCAAAGCAGTTTATCCAGGCACAGCAGTAGTCTGGCACAGTACACAGCAGGTCACAGCAGCAGGTAGTTTTCTGAGAGTCATTCAGCAGGACCAGTGGTGAAACGTACATATCCTATCTTTTAATTACACAGCATGCTGACCTTTGGGCTTCCTAAGACCTACCTTAGGGGTGACATATATAAAAAAGTAGAGTTGAAGGCTTGGCAAGAGGTTGTAAATATCAAGTTGACATGGCAGTGGCACACTGCCTTCAGGCTGCAATGGCAGGCTTGGGACAAGTTTGAAGGTGCTACTTAAGTGGGTGGCACAATAAGTGCTGCAGGCCCACTGGTACAGGCTCTGGGTTTATGGTATACCATTCCACAAGGGTCTTACATGCACATTAAATATGTCAATCAGGTATATGTCAATAAAACCTTGTTTTAAGGAGACAGCACATGCACTTTAGCACTGGTTAGCAGTGGCAAAGTATGCAGAGTCTTTAGCAGGAGGAAGGCAAAAGGTTTGGGGGTGACTGTAGAGAGGGCTGTTTCTAACAACGTACTTTTGCAAAACACAGATGAGCCTTTTTATATGACTGTAAGTAATTTGTATTCCCTATTTCAGTACCACAAACTACTGTGCCAATCTACACATGGCATCAGAGATGTAGTAAATATTTGTTTTTTCTATAAATGGGCAACAGATGCCTAGGAATTGTGTATGGCTATGCTTGAAATAGTAGCAAAAGAGTTTCCCACATCCAGATCTTTTTGCTATAAGCTACTATTGGGAACATAAATGTTTCAAATGCTCAAATGCTTTCTCATCAGTCATGACTTTTGAAAGATTAACCTGTTCTGTGCCTTGGAGAAGATGATCTCGTCCAAGGCTACAGTTCCCCTGTGCCTTGGACGAGATCACCTCGTCCAAGGCACAGGGGAACTTGGGGGAGCGCTAGCACGCCCCCGTGCACCCTCCTCCCCCCCCAAGGCGGGGATGGAAGGGGAAGACCACCCCTACCCCCCCAACCCCCCTGTGACGTCAGCGCGCGAGCGCGCGCTGATTAGTCACAGAGGCCTCCCCCATCGCGCTGGAAGCTCTGAAAGAGCATTTCTCTTTCAATCACGTGGGGGAGGCCCGGAGGGGCTTCAAAGGGAAGGAAATGTATTACCTTCCCTTTGAAGTCTCTCCGAGGGTTTCAAAAGCCGGATTGCTTGCAATCCGGCTTTTGAAACCCCACTAGACACCAGGGATTTTTTTATTTTTTTGTGATATTGACATAAGGGAGCGACCCCTTGGGCAAGGGTCGCTCCCAGGGGGGGCATTTTTTCTGGAAGGCCTTTTCTGCCCCCAGGTGGGGGCAGAAACCTCTAGGCACCAGGGATCTTTTTTTTTTTTTTTTTTATGTTTTATTTTATTTTTTTAGGTGGGGAGCGACCCCTTAGGCAAGGGTCGCTCCCCTTGGGGGAAAATTATATTTAGGCCATTTCTGCCCCCTTGGGGCAGATTGGCCTATTTTGATGAGGCCAATCTGCCCCCAAGGGGGGCAGAAACCACTAGACACCAGGGAGTTTTTTCTTTGCGTGAATTTCACGCAAGGGGAGCGACCCCTTAGGCAAGGGTCGCTCCCTGGGGGGGGAATTTATTTTAGCCCATTTGTGCCCCCCTGGGGGCAGAAACCTCTTGGCGCGAGGGGAATTTTTTTTTGTGTGTTTTTTTTTTTTTGGGTTGTTTTTTTAGAGATGGGGAGCAACCCATCAGGCAAGGGTCACTCCCCTGGGGGGCAAATTGTATTTAGGCCATTTCAGATTGGGCGATTTTAGGTCGGGCAGAAACCACTAGGCACCGGGGATTTGTTTTTTGGCGCCAATGTCACACAGGGGGAGCGACCCCGTAGGCAAGGGTCGCTCCCGGGGGAGGGTGGGGGTTGGGGGGGCAAATTTATTTTAGGCCATTTCTGCCCCCAGGGGGGGGCAGAAACCTCTAGGCGCCAGGGCAAATTTTTGTTTTGTGTTTTTTTGTTTGTTTGTTTGTTTTTTTAGAGATGGGTAGCGACCCATCAGGCAAGGGTCGCTGCCCTGGGGGGCAAATTGTATTTAGACCATTTCTGCCCCCCTTGGGGGCAGATTGGGCGATTTTAGGTCAATCTGCCCCCAAGGGGGCAGAAACCACTAGGCACCTGGGATTTGTTTTTTGGCGCCAATGTCATGCAGGGGGAGCGACCCCGTAGGCAAGGGTCGCTCCCGGGGGGGGGGGGGGATTTTGAGGGGGCAAATTTATTTTAGGCCATTTCTGCCCCCAGGGGGGGCAGAAACCTCTAGGCGCCAGGGGAAAAAAATGTTGTGTGTTTTTTTTTTGTTTGTTTGTTTTTTTAGAGATGGGGAGCGACCCATCAGGCAAGGGTCGCTCCCCTGGGGGGCAAATTGTATTTAGGCCATTTCTGCCCCCCTTGGGGGCAGATTGGGCGATTTTAGGTCAATCTGCCCCCAAGGGGGCAGAAACCACTATGTACCGGGGATTTGTTTTTTGGCGCCAATGTCCCGGGGGGGAGGGTGGGGGTTGGGGGGGCAAATTTATTTTAGGCCATTTCTGCCCCCCCTGGGGATCGGCTGAGCTACAGGCCAAACTCCACCTTGCAAAAAATACCTCTGTTTTCTGTGAAAAAATATGTTGTGTCCACGTTGTGTTTTGGGCCATTTCCTTTCGTGGGCGCTAGGCCTACCCACAGAAGTGAGGTACCATTTTTATCGAGAGACTTAGGGGAACGCTGGGTGGAAGGAAATTTGTGGCTCCTCTCAGATTCCAGAACTTTCTGCCACAGAAATGTGAGGAACATGTGTTTTTTTAGCCAGATTTTGAGGTTTGCAAAGGATTCTGGGTAACAGAACCTGGTCCGAGCCCCACAAGTCACCACATCTTTGATTCCCCTGGGTTTCTAGTTTTCAAAAAAGCACTGGTTTGCTAGGTTTCCCCAGGTGCCGGCTGAGCTACAGGCCACAATCCACAGGTAGGCACTGTTTTCTATTAAAAAATGTGATGTGTCCACGTTGCGCTTTGGGGAATTTCCTGTCGCGGGCGCTAGGCCTACCCACACAAGTGAGGTATCATTTTTATCGGGAGACTTGGGGGAACGCTGGGTGGAAGGAAATTTGTGGCTCCTCTCAGATTCCAGAACTTTCTGCCACAGAAAAGTGAGGAACATGTGTTTTTTTAGCGTAATTTTGAGGTTTGCAAAGGATTCTGGGTAATAGAACCTGGTCCGAGCCCCACAAGTCACCCCATCTTTGATTCCCCTAGGCATCTAGTTTTCAGAAATGCACAGGTTTGGTAGGTTTCCCTAGGTGCCGGCTGAGCTAGAGGCCAAAATCTACAGGTAGGCACTTCGCAAAAATCACCTCTGTTTTCTTTCAAAAATTTGGATGTGTCCACGTTGCACTTTGGGGCGTTTCCTGTCGCGGGCGCTAGGCCTACCCACACAAGTGAGGTATCATTTTTATCGTGAGACTTGGGGGAACGCAGGGTGGAAGGAAATTTGTGGCTCCTCTCAGATTCCAGAACTTTCTGCCACAGAAATGTGAGGAACATGTGTTTTTTTAGCCAAATTTTGAGGTTTGCAAAGGATTCTGGGTAACAGAACCTGGTCCGAGCCCCACAAGTCACCCCATCTTGGATTCCCCTAGGTCTCTAGTTTTCAGAAATGCACAGGTTTGGTAGGTTTCCCCAGGTGCCGGCTGAGCTAGAGGCCAAAATCTACAGGTAGGCACTTTGCAAAAAACACCTCTGTTTTCTTTCAAAAATTTGGATGTGTCCACGTTGCGCTTTGGGGCGTTTCCTGTCGCGGGCGCTAGGCCTACCCACACAAGTGAGGTATCATTTTTATCGGGAGACTTGGGGGAACGCTTGGTGGAAGGAAATTTGTGGCTCCTCTCAGATTCCAGAACTTTCTGCCACAGAAATGTGAGGAACATGTGTTTTTTTGGCCAAATTTTGAGGTTTGCAAAGGATTCTGGGTAACAGAACCTGGTCCGAGCCCCACAAGTCACCCCATCTTGGACTCCCCTAGGTTTCTAGTTTTCAGAAATGCACAGGTTTGGTAGGTTTCCCTAGGTGCCGGCTGAGCTAGAGGCCAAAATCTACAGGTAGGCACTTTGCAAAAAACACCTCTGTTTTCTTTCAAAAATTTGGATGTGTCCACGTTGCGCTTTGGGGCGTTTCCTGTCGCGGGCGCTAGGCCTACCCACAGAAGTGAGGTATCATTTTTATCGTGAGACTTGGGGGAACGCAGGGTGGAAGGAAATTTGTGGCTCCTCTCAGATTCCAGAACTTTCTGCCACAGAAATGTGAGGAACATGTGTTTTTTTTGTCAAATTTTGAGGTTTGCAAAGGATTCTGGGTAACAGAACCTGGTCCGAGCCCCACAAGTCACCCCATCTTGGATTCCCCTAGGTCTCTAGTTTTCAGACATGCACAGGTTTAGTAGGATTCCCTAGGTGCCAGCTGAGCTAGAGGCCAAAATCTACAGGTAGGCACTTTGCAAAAAACACCTCCGTTTTCTTTAAAAAAAAATGGGATGTGTCCACGTTGCGTTTTGGGGCGTTTCCTGTCGCGGGCGCTAGGCCTACCCACACAAGTGAGGTATCATTTTTATCGGGAGACTTAGGGGAACATAGATTAGCAAAACAAGTGTTATTGCCCCTTGTCTTTCTCTACACTTTTTCCTTCCAATTATAGGAGAGTGTGTATAAAAGACATCTATTTGAGAAATGCCCTGTAATTCACATGCTAGTATGGTCACCCCGGAATTCAGAGATGTGCAAATAACCACTGCTCTTCAACACCTTATCTTGTGCCCTTTTTGGAAATACAAAGGTTTTCTTGCTAGCAATTTTTTACTCTTTATATTTCAGCAAATGAATTGCTGTATACCCGGTATAGAATGAAAACGCACTGCAGGGTGCAGCTCATTTATTGGCTCTGGGTTCCTCGGGTTCTTGATGAACCTACAAGCCCTATATATCCCCGCAACCAGAGGAGTCCAGCAGACGTAACGGTATATTGCTTTCGATAATCTAACATTGCAGGGAAAAGTTACAGAGTAAAACATAGAGAAAAATTGATGTTTTTTTCACCTCAATTTCAATATTTTTCTTTTTCGGTTGTTATTTTCTGTAGGAAACCCTTGTAGGATCTACACAAATGACCCCTTGCTGAATTCAGAATTTTGTCTACTTTTCAGAAATGTTTAGGTTTCTGGGATCCAGCATTGGTTTTATGCCCATTTCTGTCACTGACTGGAAGGAGGCTGAAAGCACAAAAAATTGCAAAAATGGGGCATGTCTCAGTAAAATGCCAAAATTGTGTTGAAAAATTGGGTTTTCTGATTCAAGTCTGCCTGTTCCTGAAAGCTGGGAAGCTGCTGAGTTTAGCACCGCAAACCCTTTGTTGATGCCATTTTCAGGGGAAAAACCACAAGCCTTCTTCTGCAGCCACTTTTTCCAATTTTTTTTAAAAAAACGAAATCTTCACTGTATTTTGGCTAATTTCTTGGCCTCCTTCAGGGGAACCCACAAAGTCTGGGTACCTCTAGAATCCCTAGGATGTTTGAAAAAAAGGACGCAAATTTGGCTTGGTTAGCTTATGTGGACAAAAAGTTATGAGGGCCTAAGCGCGAACTGCCCCAAATAGGCAAAAAAAGGCCTGGCACAGGAGGGGGAAAAGGCCTGGCAGCGAAGGGGTTAATAAATCAATATAATTTAAGAAATTGATATATCAAGCTTTTGGGGAGGACAGCAATGAGCAATGACCAGCTCGCAATGAATATTCAAATCACTCTTTCCTGCGACAGTAACTCTTTGGCAGTAAAGACAGTAAGTCATAGTCCCTATATAAAGCTCTATAATATTGCACTGCTGCTGAAGCTGGTTGACAACAACTTGCAACCCAGGTGATGGACCGGTAGGTATAGCTGAAGTACTACCTTGTGGTCATCGTCGAGTGGACACACTAGAAATGGAAGGTACAGCAGGCGGTGGAACCCTAATGGTACAGTACATTTGTATTTTTGGAGCCAACATATTTGCTTCAGATTGTTCCAATGTCCTATAGCAGCTGCTTATTTTCTACAATGTGAGAAACAGACTAGAAACAAAGGTTCACTTAGATCTGCACATAGCACTCTGCAGGTCAAAGAGACACTTACTACAGCACTAGGTTAGGAGAGTGTCAGAATCCCAATATGTAAGTCTAGGGGACAGTATGAGGCCCAACAGGAGCGCAGCAATTTGAACAGACAATATATAGACTAGATGTCACTAACCTGAGGCCAATGAAAATATCATTAGTGGATGTCAAATAATTCGAAGGATACAAGGAAACCCTTTGAGGAGACACTGCAGAAGAAATTTCAAGAAGCTCCACTAACAGAAAACATCTGGATATATTTTCTTTATGTCTGGCTTGAAGATAATTTCAACTGTGACTTGTGCTGCATTGCCTTAATCCATATCTACAAAGCCATTAAAAGCCATGCAAAGTGGCTTTGTGTGGCCTTGTAGATATGGTGGAACAGCTTGACAAAAAGTGAAACACTGGGGGCGCACACCGCTTGTAATTATGGGCCTCTTTGCCTGTTTCACTAAGCTGTTGCTGTGGCTTACTCTTGTAGTACTCTTGCTTAACACCTACAATTTAGGAGAAAGACAATTGTACTACAAGAGTAAGTCACACTTAATCACAGAAAACTCTTTTAGAATCATGACTACTATAGCCAGTGTGTTTATCTGATGGATAACGCTGCCGAAAAAGCTCACATATCATACAATTATTCTGGAACAAATAGTGCAGATAGCATATCTTTCCTTATGCAACATGTCAATAATGGTGATTCTCTGGAACATGTGTGAGCCACATGTTTTGGGTTCAGAAAGAGGTTTACATAAGAAAAAGCAAAGCAAAAGTCGTCTAATAATAGGATCTACCTACCACACATAATAACAGCACAATGTGACAGAACGTTCGTGCATGATTTCACAAATAAATGAGTGACTTAAAAATGATCTGTAAAGCATGGATGTTACTCAGGGGGTATCCTTGCACTAAAAAAATGAGGCTCTAGTATGTGAATTCATTCCAGTTGAAAGAGTCAGATTTTCATTTTTTTCCCTAAAACCAATGGGGTATGGAACATTCCTGACAGAATGGAGAGAAATTCAGGGTCATATTTACAAGGCCCATTGCACAGGGTGGCACCTGCAACACCGGGAAAGGGCAGAGATATACCATATCTACAAGATATGGTGCATTTCTCTCCTCTCTCCCTGTGCTGGTGAACAAATTACTGCCATGCGCCAATGCAGCTACCCTTTTACCATAGTGTAAGGGTGCCTGCGTTGTGGAGATGATTGTGTTTGTGCAGGAAGGGACACCTTCCTGTACAAAAACAATCAATGGAGATAATTTCCTCCTATGTGTGATGCAGCACACATGGAAAGAGGACAAAACAGGAAGAAATAAATATATTTCCCCCTGTTGCATTACTCTTACACCACCACTGGGTGGGCGTAGACTTTGGATGCATTTCCAGGTCTACAAAACCTTGCAAATTTGGAAATGCATCAAAATCCATGGATGTTGCGTGGGAAATGCCTCCTTGACACAAAGTAGGGCAATGCAGTGGCTTGCACTGCATTGCCTTTCTCCATATCTACAAGGTCATGAAGAGCCACGCAAAGTGGCTTTGTGTGATATTGTTGATAGGGGTCAGCAGTCTGTGCCCCCAGTGCGTCACAAAAAGTGATGCACCGGCAGCGCAGGCCACTTGTAAATATGGGCCTCAATGTCTGGCAGCCACATGGGAGAATGAGCATCCACCAATGCGGTTGCTTTTGAACGGTGATGTCACCAGCTTTAATAATAGTGCAATTATGAATGCGACAGCATTTTGAACATCCTTCAATAGGAACGATATGCTGGGATATTCAAATAGAGTGAGTTTCTGTAATCTTGATGGGAAATAATTAGTGACTGAGTGGAATAAATCTCCTTTTCTGCAGAAGATGAGAACATATCACCACAACTCAGCTAATTTAAGTGGAGAAAGACAGATTACAATTAATATAAGAGATTTAGGGGCATATTTATACTCCGTTTGCGCCAAATTTGCGTCGTTTTTTTCGACGCAAATTCGACGCGAAACTAACTCCATATTTATACTTTGGCGTTAGACGCGTCTAGCGCCAAAGTTCATGGAGTTAGCGTCATTTTTTTGCGTGAACACCTTCCTTGCGTTTCCCGTCTTAAAAAATGACTCCGATGCATGTGCGTCGGATTTATACTCCCGGGCAAAAATGTCGCCTGGGAGTGGGCGGGTCTAAAAAACCTGCATTAGCGCCGGATTTTAGCGCCTGGGTCAGGGCAGGCGTTAAGGGACCTGTGGGCTCAGAATGAGCCCAGAGGTGCCCTCCCCTGCCCCCAGGGACACCCCCTGCCACCCTTGCCCACCCCAGGAGGACACCCAAGGATGGAGGGACCCACCCCAGGGACATTAAGGTAAGTCCAGGTAAGTATTTTTTTTTAGGTTTTTTTTGTGTCATAGGGGGGCCTGATTTGTGCCGCCCTACATGCCACTTTGCCCAATGACCATGCCCAGGGGACAGAAGTCCCCTGGGCATGGCCATTGGGCAAGGGGGCATGACTCCTGTCTTTGCTAAGACAGGAGTCATTTCAATGGGGGATGGGCGTCGTAAAAAAATGGCGCAAATCGGGTTGTGGCGATTTTTTTGCCTCAGCCTGACTTCCACCATTTGTGGACGCCCATACGCCATTTTCCCCCTATGCCGGCGCTGCCTGGTGTACGTCGTTTTTTTTAACGCACACCAGACAGCGCCGGCGGCTAACGCCGGCTAACGTCATTCAATAAATACGGCGCCCGCATGGCGCTTCAGAATGGCGTTAGCCGGCGCTAATTTTTTTGACGCAAAACTGCGTTGGCGCAGTTTTGCGTCAAAAAGTATAAATATTGGCCTTATTTCCCAAAGGTAACATGGGCAGAAGTAGGAGCGGATTTGGAGGGCTTCCTAAAGACTGACCAGATGCTTAGATTGCCAAGGATGAGGACTTCCATGAGGTCAGTGTTAAACATGAGGAGTGACAACATACAGGCACAGAAACTTTGTTGCATGACTGAAATACTGGCCATTATGGAAACAATGAGATATTAAGAGGGCAATACAAATGGTGAACAGTAGGCCTGACTGAAGCACCCTGGTGTGCCAATAATTCACCAGGATAGAAAAACAAATAGGCAAGTGCATGATCATCTACAGTCAGTTAGAAAGAAATGTGCAGCCAGATATGGGCTTGATTACATGTGCCATGGTTGAAAAGACAAGCAATAAGAATGGCATGTGACACTATGTTAAATGCTGCAAACAGAATGTGTGAAACAAGAAAAGGTAAGCAAATCTGGTCCAGTAGCACTGTGAGGACATCCAACAAGGTCAGTGAAGCAGTTTTAGTGCTGTGCTGTGGACAATTCCCTGCTTGGATGGTTTGTAAAGTTCTTCCTTCAGGATCTTAGTGGGAAGAAACAATAGGTAAATAAGTGATAATTGCTCAATAACATAGGATCTGTGGAATGTTTCTTAAGTAGCAGCACAACCAGTGTTTGCTTCCACATGTTGGGCATTGCAGCTGTCCTGAGGCCCTGAGGGATCAATTGCGAAGGTCTAATAAAACAAGGCAGGTTATGTCTTCTATCAAAGCACAAATATGGTGGGGGAAATATCTAAACGAGATCCACATTTGATAGAACTAACTGAAGCATGAATGGTCTCACATGTTAGTGTCAAAAGCTGAAAATTAAGGGTGTCTTTAGAGAGGGCTGTTGGAGGATTACAAAGGTAGTTGAATATGGAAACCAGTGTCAAGTGTATCAGGAAGATGGACTAGATCTTGGTAACCTTGTTGTGGAAGAAAATGAAGAAGTTGGAGCAGAGTTTCTGGTAGAATGTTATGGCATTAGTACAGGCAAGGGTTCAGCAAGTCATTATCAAAAGCAATTTTTTCTAGAAGACGTTATTAGCTGATCCAATCATAATGGTAAAGTAAGCAAGGTGTGGCAACTTACTAAGGCATTTGTAGTTTGTGATTGCCGCATTGCTGATCAGTTTAGTGTCAAACTATGTTGTTTCCTCCATCTATGTTGAGGGATTTACAGTGGGCTTTGAGGCACGCTGGTCATCTGTGACCCATAGAGCAGAGGGGCTCTTTATAATTGAGAATGCTTGAATGGGGTACTAGTATCCAAAGCAGAGGAGACCAGTTATTAAAGTTCTCCTGTGTTGAAGAAACATTAGCAAATTGAGGTAGCAGAGAATCGAAAAGTGCTTTGATTGAGTTAGATTGATTTATCTAAGATCATGAACTGGGACCACACGTTTTGAAGTGTTTATAAAGGTTGCTAGAGCTGTGTGAGGAAGGAATGATCTAAGAGGAAAAAGATCCTGGGTCTGCACAGAATGTTGTTGGTAAAACTATGGTCAAGAATGTGACTGGCAATATGGGTAGACGAACAGATAAGGAGCCATGGTGGAGCCATGGCACCAAAGGCCTTTAAAGGAGTGTATGTATCCAGAGGTTATTATTCTCTAGATGGAAGCTGAGATCCTCAACAATGGTTGGTAGAGACAGTGGCTTTTAATACATAGAGATTCAAGAGATCAGCCAGAGCTGTAATAAAAATATTATGAGGCTAACGTGGAGGTTAAATATGTGTACTTTGAAATGACATGGTCTGAATAAGCTTGAAGGCGAACAACAGACATCCAGCTAGTCGAAAGACATTTGTCTATAAAAGGCATTCGAATAAATTAGAATATAAAATATTGACAAGGCCACCTCACATTTTAAGGGGGTGGTCCCAGCAAACAAATTTAGTAGCCTGAGTGAACAAGCAGTTGCTATATCCAGTCCTTAGGACTCTCATGGATACATCTTTGTTAAAAACAATGCGTCAGGCGGTTGTATGACAGAACCATGCATGCCGGAAACTTCACATGCCTTAACATCATGGTCAGAACCACAACCGCATCTTTTCCATGCATGCGTTTACCATGTATGCCTATACAATGAATTTTGTTGTGAAAGCATGCATAGTAAAGGCATATTAGGAAATGGCATGTGTTGCTCTCTCATACAATCCCCCCTCTTAACCTAAAAAGTACCCTAATCCGCCCTGATGCCCAGAACTACCCCCACCCCTAATAAGTAAACTACCCCAACACCCCCCACACTCACCCACCCTGAGCTCCAAAACCTTCCCCCACCCCTAATGAACTACCCCAATACTCTCACCCACCCTCAGCCTAAAAAAAACTACTGCGACCCCCACCACTGCCCTTTAAAACTACACTACCCCAACACCCCTCACCCGCCCTGAGCCTTAAAATCTTCTCCCACCCCAATAACTAAACTACCCTGACCCCTAACCACCCTAAGCCTTCAAAAAAAGCTACCCCTACCTCCTACCCCACCCCTAAAAACTAAACTAGCCTGACACCCCCACCCACCCTAAGACCTTCCCTCACCCCTAATAAGTAAAATACCCTGACCCCCGACCCACCCTAAGCCCTAAAAAAACAACCCCAATCCCCCCACCCCACCCCCATAAATTAACTACCCTGACCCTCCCACCCACGATAAGCAATAAATCCAGCTCCATTTACCTCACAGTGTCCTCTCGCAATCCTTCCTCCTCTCCTCCTTCCCTTCCTTAACCATTCCCTGCCCCTAAAAATTAAGCTACCTTGCCCCTCCATAAGCCCTAAAAAAAATGCCCCAACCCCTCCACCCCAGCCCTAAAACATAAACTGCACGGTCTCCCATCCACCCTAAGCCCTAAAAACGAAATGTCCCCAAAATCCCCACCCTCGCCCCTACAAAATAAAACAGCCTGACCACCCCCACGCACCCCAAACCCTTAGTACCCCACTCTTAAAAACTACCCCAACCCTGCCCCAGCTCCACTTACCTCACGACGTCCCCCGATCCAATAGACTGCTCTCTGCTTTAACCACACATATGGGTAGTTTGACACATGCGGGGTTAAGGCACAGAAAAAGGCAGTCATTGTTCCAGGAAGCGTTGTTACGCTTGCGTGGTAAACGTTTGCGTTGTTTACAACGCGTTGTTTAGGACGTTTTCCCATCAGTCTGGTGAGTGTCAATAAAATAGAGAATATCCAATTGACGTCGAGGAAGAGATCTCACATTGATAGAGAAGCAATTAGGAATGAATGCTATGGGATTACCAATAAAAGCAGTGGACGGCAGGACCGGGTCTATGCAAAGCGAGAAATAAAAGTGGTAAAGCCTTAAACCGTCCAGAAATGTGACAATGAATGCTATAAAGAGCAAAGGAGAGGAAAGGTCTTGCATTACCTAGAGGTTAAACACATTATTTATCACAGAAAAAAGAAAGTATACTCCACCAAAGGGACATAACAATAATGAAGCTATTTCTAAATTATATTTCGTATAGTTTGTTGATTGTTTTATTTAATAGCCCTCTAGTGGTTGTAATTTATAGCTTTTTGAATTACTTCATCTCATATTCCGTCAAACTACTGCTGCATTTGCTGACTTTAGACACCAAATATGGTTAATTTGCATAAACAACACGCGCAGACACCTGGCTGACAGAATAGAACTCCCTGCAGCTGTTAGCAAAAAAGATAATTCCAAGTTACTTCACTTAGCAGATCTCAGATTTACATCACCTGTCTGTCTGTGTCAGTTGCTTTACCAAGTACCACAGACAGAAGGACAATAACCAAGGCACACATTGATCGACAAGCCTATTGCCGTCATATGCATCCTTTGACATGCTTCTCCTCCACAGGTCCGTCTCTAATGAATCACTTCGTGTCTCAGGTTTCTACCTTTCTTCCTCCTGCTACACGCCTGATTACTGATTTGTTGTCAATTTATTCCAAACATTTTCTACAACGAATGCAAAAAGTAATTATCACCTTGCTCACTCACTCTGATTACAATTATCACCGTTGTCGAATGCTTGACTTCTTACCCTTTGCTCACCAAGCCAGCCAGTTTCGTGTGTTCATCCCTTGCTTGCTCTTCTTCTTTTGCACTTTGGACTACACATCCAATTATTTTTATTCAGTTTATTTCAGCATGACGGTGTCTAACTATTGTTTTTTCGTTCCTCTTTAAAGAAACATTGCTGTTCGAATGCATCTGTTTGCAAGACAGTAGTCATAATTATTTTAATCACACTAATGACATGTATGTTTCCCCTTTAATGTTCACACTAATGTAGCTAATGATTAGATAGACTATCAAGAATCGTTTGTCAAAGACATTTTTTTTTCTTCCCAATGCCAATGAATCTGTCTAATAGTGGAACACGCGTGCTTAAATCACGTGTTGTGCTTTGAGTCACGGGTGGGCGAATGTTTCTTCGCTATTGGCAGGGCCACGTGAAAGTCTTCTGTCAGTATTATTTGAGTATACTGAGTTTTTGTTGCGCGAAAATGCATTATTTGAAACACAACTAGCAAAAATGAAAAATATATGATGTGGCACAGTTTAGCGCTAAGATCAAGCAGTGCACAATTTGACACCAAGAAAATAAAAAAATGGGGTGGCGTGGCCAACCGCCTTTCAAGATGGCCACTCTCTAACGTTGCTCTCCCCAGCTTTTGCCATTTCCCCTACTATCTGTCCAATCATCCGTTGCAGGGATCTACGGACTCAGCATTTGGGTTCCATGCAGCCTGGGGAACCTGCCGGGCTTTTTCACTTGCCCGCACATTGCTCCCGTCGGGAGCACAGGGAGGAGTCCTACATGAAGGGTGCGGCCCCGCCTTGAGTGTGACCCAGACTGCAGCCACGGCAACCAGGAAGAACCTGACCTACTGCTCCCTAAGGGGCTGACCGCCACTATGGGTAGGAGCCGCTGGAGCCCTGGTGGTGGCCTGCCATAGGAGAGCACCTCGGCGCAGTCACTCCCCTGTAAAGAGTGAGGCACTCAAGCCATCTGGGCCGGTTGCAGTGGTGAACATGGAAGGAAGGCCTGACTTTCCCTTCCTTGCCCTTGTGGCTGGTGGGGGTGCAGACGGCACATAGACATCCAGTGCTGCAGACGGGACTCGCCTGTACCTGCTCAGAGGTGGAGATCATCAGGAGCACTTTCTGCTACATAGCCCTGAAAAAACCCAGACTGACTAATCCAGGGCTCCAACAGTGCTTCTGCCCAAATGCTAAACTGGGCCTGCACCCTACAAAACAAGCTTACTAAACTGCTTTGCAATTCACTACTGCTACAGCCTCTGACTGGATGATTGCCAGAGTGGTGAATAGACCTAGGCCCATATTTATACTTTTTTAGCGCTGCATTTGCGTCATTTTTGTGACGCAAAAATGGTGCAAACTTGCAAAATACAATTGTATTTTGTAAGTTTGCGCCGTTTTTGCGTCAAAAAGCGGCGCAAACGCAGCACTAAAAAAGTATAAATATGGGCCCTATTGTTTTAGCCCTGCTACCTTTCTTTCTTTCTGGCTCCAGCTGTGTACTGCAGACCTCTTGGACAACTCTGCTCGCCTAAACCACTGGAGCCTCACTGCAGGTATGTGCTTCCATTCCATAGTCCTCCTTGATTGGGGTGATGGCGGTGTGAGGATTGTGCTTGCTTCTGTGGCTCCTGGACTGTTTAGTCTGGACAGCGGCCCCTACCTCCTGTTAAGGGCAGAGGGGTGAGCAGTGAGAAACCCAACAGGCCATGAGGATGCCTCTGAAACCACCCACCAGGCTGGAGGCAGTGAGTACTGTTGTGGCCTCCTCTGACACCACCTCCGTGCCGCTTCTGTCTCTTGCACTGACTGCACACCAGCATGTAGAGGTCCTCCAACATGACGGGAGGAATAGGAGTGCTCAATGCGCATTAATCCAGCTGGATAAATATGCACTCCTGAAAGACGCATCAGTGGCAGAGGTGGCCCTGGATTAAAGTACAGTATCACTGGCTCAACGAACCTCAGAGGCATTATCGCTCACATTGCATGACATTATGAAAGCCATACAGGGGGTCTGTACCTCCCTGTACTATGGAAATTGCCCTAATGAGAGCTGTCCTCTACAACATGGGTACTCGTATGAAGGAAGTGAAAGACTTTGCTGCCACCCACAAGTTGGACACAGCAACACTGAAGTCTCAAGTCAGTGAGCTGCAAGCCAAGGCCAATACTCTTCAGGCTAGAATGGAGAAATATGAAGGCCACTTGAAATGCAATAACATTAGTCTCATTTGAGTGCATGAACGCTTGGAAGGGCCTGCAGTAGATTTGTTTATTGAGGCCCTTTCTTGAAACAGCTGCAGCCGTTGGGGCCTCTCCAGATACTTCTCAGTTCAGTAGAGCAAGCACATTGTGTCCCTGGAATGCATCCAAATGCATCCATGGAGGGGGGCACCCCCACTTCCAATCATAGCCAGCATCTTCAATTTCCGAGACCAAGACATTGTTTTGCAGACAGCTCTCTGTGCCCCTCCAGTCACCTGGTAAAATGCAACCATCACCTTTTTTGTGGATTTTACGTTCCAAGTACAACGTTAATGTCGCAGTTTTCTAGATGTAAAGAGAACCTTGAGAGAGAGAGAAATAACATACTCAATGAGCTGCGGGTGGTTGCTAAGGGAAAATCTAGTACTGTGCTACACCACAAGATGCCTAGGATTGGATTGAGGGATAGAGGATGGTGGGAAGATCGACGTGTCAGTCATGCCCATGGCAGCTGTGCCAGGGGGGTTGGGGAGTTGCAACAGCGGGCAGACGACAGGAGACAGCGAGATCGAATCACTTCCCCAAGAGTCGATGAGACCTAAGGCACCTGCAAATGGATGAGATTCAGTGACTGCCTAACTGACAATCTAGACTGTGGGAGGATGTTTGACACAACGGAGTGGGGGGGCTTTCTCCGCATTGTGGTTATGGTAACAACTTTCCTTTCTTGAGGAGGCGAACAAGGGACACTTTGAGTAAATATATACTAGGGCGGTGACAGGCACGCCGCAAAGTTTGGGAGGATGGGCAGTATTAGGTCCATTATGCAGGGAGGCAGGAATAGGGGAAATGTTTTGGTATTGTTTGAGCTTGTCTGTTAAGAAATTCTTTTTATGTTTAATGTGCAGCACACTGATACTGACACAACCATGGCTCCGTCCCCGGAGCCCTCACATTGTTGTTGCTTTGTTCTTGCTTTGCTATTTACCAACCCTTTACATTAATAGCCTCTTACACTTACCTTCATGGCTCTGACACCTCCAGCTATCAAAATATTATCTTGGAATGTCAATGGTCTGGGAGACAAATTTAGGAGAGCGGTGGTACTTCAATATCTTAAGTGACATGACCTTGACATCGTTCTCCTCCAAGAGACGCACCTGGGGAGTAATCCTTATTGAACCCTGGACTGCTATTGGTTTAAAATTATCGTACATGTGGGCTACGCTTCGGGATCCAGAGGGGTGGGGTGCTGGTGTGGAAGTCTCTTCCTTTCATAGTTCAACTGGGTGGATCCATATGGTAGGTATGCGGTGCCGTCTGGTAGGTGGGAGGCTACTACAATTAACATCATCTCAGCATATGTCCCCCCTCAGCTACATGACACGGCCTTCACTCAGCTTAGTGGTCTTCTAATGAAGATCCCGGATGAAGAATTAATAGTAGGTGGAGACTTTAACATAGCCCATTGTGACATTAAAGACCGATGGCACGTTTGTCATACTTTATCAACCCGTCATCCTTTGGCTGACTGTTTTGTCAACCCTGGGACTGTGGACACATGGCACACCTGTAATCCTACAGAGCAACAATACACATACCACTCAAATGCGCATGGCAGCCTGTCACAAATTGATTACACCCTTACCCTCTCTCATCTGCTCCACCATTTCAGGGAAGTCTGCCATCTTGCAAGGGGAATATCTGACCACTCCCCAGTCTGGGTGATATACAGCAGCCCCTTCCAAGATGACTGGAGACATCTGGTAATTAACCCATGGTACCCTAAGATACCTCAAATCAGTACTAATCTCAGCATAGCCATGGAACAATACTTCCAGGAGAATATGGGATCTGTGGAGTCAGCATCAACCCTGTGGGAGGCCTACAAGGCTGTCATACAGGGTCAAATGTTCTCCTTGCAAGCGGGGCACAAGAAAGAAAAAAGGGCATGCATGGAGATTTTAGAGAGGAAATCCAGGAGTTTGAGTTGGTGCACCTGCACTCAGATTCAGGTGATGGGCACCACTGCCTGGCCTTGAAACAATAGAAATTCAAAGATCCTGCTTTGGAGGCAGCCAAAACCCACTATCTCACCACGTAAAGCAACCTCTAAAGGTGGGTGACAGGGCTGGAAAATTGTTGGCCTGGCTTGACGAGAAGGCTCAGTGGGTGTCAGAAATACTAACTGAGGCAGGGGACCGAGTGCGGGGTAGCCAAGACATAGCAAATGCCTTTGCAGCTTACTATGCATGTTGTACTCACCTGTGCCCACAGCTAGGGATGATGTGTCTCAGAAATTGTCTGGCATTAATCTCCCCACCCTTTCCCGATCAGACAAAATGTTTTTAGACCGAGAATTCATAGACAAATAGATGGTGCAGGCAATTCAAGACTTATCTTCTGGCAAGGCGGTGGGTCCAAATGGCCTCCCTATTGAGCTTTATAAGCTCTCTACATTCACAATTGCCACTCATCTCCTTAAGATGTTGCTCAATAGCCATGAGAAAGGACCCCTGCCCAGAGACCAGAGGCTGGCCAGCTGACCTAAGGAGGGCAAACGCCCAGATGCCTGTGCTTCTTACAGGCCTATTTACCTTCCTAGTGCCCTTGTAAAGATCCTAGAAAAGTTATTGGCCTCCTGACTAGTGAGAGTGATCAAAACATTGATTCATCAGGGACAGTCCGGCTTTGTGCTAGAGTGTAATACAACCCTCAATCTGAGGTGCCAATATGGTATCCTTGATCGAGAAGCTCAGATTTGGGAAGATGCTTTGTGCTTTCACTAGCTGTGCCAATGGGCTTTTATACCATTGAGTAGCAATTCATGTTTGAGGTCCTCCAATGGATCGAACCTCATTTCCTTTCATGGGTGTATCTCCTTTATGCCGAACCTCTGGCCCAAGTTACCATTAACGTGGGTATATCTTTGACGTTCCAGCTCTTCCGGGGCACGCGTCAGGGTTGCCCACTTCCCCCCCCCGATTTTTGCACAGGTACATATAGATGTGCTGATTAGTGGGCTCTGATTTATAGAGGAATAGGAGGATATCATCTCCCTCTGTGCTGACGTCTTACTTTACATTGCTGAGCCTACCCATACCCTCAAACAGCATCATGCAAGTGTTCACTCTGCACCATTAAAACTCAGGATATACTATTACTTGGGATAAATCTCTGATTTACCTCCCCCGTGGGAATGCCCCGTGACTGCCCGACAGTTGTGCTGCTGGCATCACAATGGAAGGTTTCTGGTATTTTGGGATATATATTTCTGCAAATCTGAAGGTTTTCTAAACAAATAATTTGGAGCCCGCACTTGAAGGCCTTCGGAGGGATGTCAAATATTGGGGGCCCCTTCCTTTGTCACTTTTGGGGAGGGCCTCCCCCTTTTTGATTCTGTACACACCTTATATGCCTCACCTGATTCCAGCCTCATCCTTTCTAGCTACAAATCAAGAAATTCATACACTGCTCTCGGACGAGGGTCCCACACTTACAGCTATTAAGAAACTAATGAGGAGCTGGTATGAAAGGCGCATTGCATTGCCAGATATGCAGAATTACTACTGAGCAGCGCAGCTTATAGTCATCAATCATCTACCTGACACTGAGCTAGTCTACCATATGACAGGTATGCCATTGAGCTGGAACGCTACCTCAGGGTACGGTGTGGAGGAGCAAGCCAACAACCTTTCCCAACCCCACTCTTGCACTGTGGCACAACACATTACACTCCTTGGGTTGGTGAGATAGAATCACCCAGGCCACTCCCCTGTGGAATCCGGCGTGTCTAGGCACTCTGGGTACTCAACCAGGTTTCCATAAGTGGGATCTCATGGGCCTGACACTGAGCTTGACTACCATATGGACCAGTATGCTATTGAGCTGGACGGCTACCTCAGGGCCCCCACAGCGGTTACTCTTGCACTATGTCATAACACATTACAGGCTTGAGTTGGTGAGGTAGAATCACCCAGGACACTTCCCTATGGAATTCGGGTTGTCTAGGTACTCTGGGAACTCAACCAGGTTTCCATAAGTGTTATCCCATAGGCATCACCAGGGTGGGTGATCTGTGGTGAGGGGATAGGGTTATCCCATTCACAGACCTGCAGGCCGAATACCAGCTGGTACCTACTGAGACCTATCAATATTTTCAACTCTGCTGTGCAGTTAGGTACTGCCGAAAGAAGATGAACTCCCTGAATCCTCCCTACTTGAAGATAGACTGCTGATCGATTCTATCCCCAAGAAAGCAGTTTCCCTCACTTATTGTAGGCTCATTAATAACTCCACTGACACCCTGGTGAGCCATAGGGAACACAGCAATGAGATTTTGAGGACTGTAGGATGACAAGTATACAGAGGCCCTAGCTTCTCCACAGGTGGTGGCCATATGCTCTAGATTCCACCGAATACATGTTAAGAACCTCCACAGGTGCTACTATGCATATACTACCCTTGTGAAGATGGGCAGAGCAGCTACATCTCACTGTACATGACAATGTGGGCAAACTGTTACATTTTATCACATGATTTGGGGCACTCAGCCATACAGAGATACTGGACCTCAGTGGTGTCTTGTTTAAGCAATGTTTGTGGTGGCAATTTAAAACCTTCTCCAAAATAGTGTTTGTTAAACATATAGGGGGAACCCTATCTCACCCACATGGACCAGATCTGGATGACTTTGGGAGTAATAGCGGCCAAAATTAATATTGCTTGTATGTAGAAGGCTGAACAGCCACCAGTATTGGGCTTTGGAAACTGGACTTACACTTTTGCATGCTAGCAGAGAGGCGGTACATGAAGGTAAGGGATATCTGGCTAAATGGACTAAAGTCTGAGGGAACGGGAAACAACCACCGTGGGGTGCTAAGTGTTCTTCAGCAATTGATTTGTCTACTGTTTATCTCAATAGCGGTTCGGGCGGGGGCCAGTTGCACTTTGGTGAAAATAACTTTGATTGATTATGTCACTGCTGCACAATATGATGTTGGCTTATGTTGTTGTTCTTTTCACTTGCAATAAAAAGATTTCCAAAAGAAAACAAAGAAAACTAAAAAATTACCAATCACGTTTACCACTGCAAAATCAAAGTATGTTAGCACAAAACTCTTTGCTTAGTCTCACCAAAAGTCAAACTAAACTAAACTAAAAATGGTTTAAATATTCCAGCTTCTTATCTCTGAAGAATGGATGGAAGGCTTTTGCCTGTGTTTATCGGTTTCTCTTTCAGAACCCAAATGCCATTGCTCATGTAGGCTGCAGAAATGTCCCTGAGGTGGAATACTGTTCCACTTTAGGGACACAACGGCAGCGTACACAGATGTATTGATGAAAGTATATAGACTGTTCAGATATTCTGGCCCTTTGTTGTGTATGGCTTTGTATGTGTGCATGAGAAGTTTGAACTGCCTGCCCTTGTGAATGGGGTCCAATGAAGCTTCCTGAGGTATGGTGTGATGTGGGTGCGGTGTGAAAGGTTGGGAATAAATCTTGCAGCTGCAGTGTAAATGGGTTGGGGTCTGTGTAGGAGTTGTTTGGAGATTCCAATGTGGAGAGTGTTGCTGTAATCTAGTCTCAGGTGTTCTGAAGCAAATGTTTGAAGATTTTTTGCTGCATGCATAAGCTGAGGAAACAGGAGGTGCACACTGTGTTGACTTGAATCGTTGAGCTTGTCATCTAGGAAGATCCCTAGATTTCTTGCATGGTCTGTGGGTGTTCGACCTAGTTCCAAAGTCCTCTAGGGCAAGTCTCGAGGGAAGGTCTTGTTGACAAACACCAGAACTTCTGTCTTATTGGAGTTGAGCTTCAGACAGTGAGTTCACATCCAGTCTGTTAGCATTGCCATGCAGTTGGTGAAATTGGTCTGGTGGTGTTTGTCTTGTCCGTCAGAGTAAGGATGAGCTGGGTGTCATCAGCGTAGGAGATGACGGTGATGTCAAAGTTGCTATAGATATTTTCAATTGTTTTGTGGAAAACGTTGCATAGGTTGTTGCAGACTTATTAAGAGGCAGCAATGTTGTTGACTGAGGGTGAGATTAAATCCTTGGCTATCTGGAAGAGATCCTTCCAGCTTTTAGAGCTTCCTTCAATGCAGTCCACTCTCTGCATTCACTCTTCAAATTGCCACTCCATTTTGCTTGCCAAACGCATCTTCAGAATCCACACTCATTCCCTAGAGCAGAGGTCTTTAAACTGGGGGGCGGGACCCCCTTGGGGGGGCCTCAAGTGATCCCAGGGGGGGCGCCAAATTCTGGCCAAAAGAAATATTATACAGATAACATGCCTTTGTTTTAAGCAGAAGCATGTTATTGCAGCTTTAAAAAGGTAACAGTACTTAACTGCAATGTTTAAATAGGTTTAGACCTATTTAAACATTGCCATCTTTCTAAAATAATTGTGAAAAATTCAGAGGGGTGGCCCAATGATTTTTATTTTTCAACTGGGGGGGCGCAGCATTAAAAAGTTTGAAGACCACTGCCCTAGAGTCTCTGAACCTCTACAGCCCTGTGAAGACTAATCACCACTTCCAGCATTAGCATTCTCTTTCCACATCTGCCCTAAACATCCAGTTGTCACAAACAATGCACATATCTGCTCTCCACATTGAGTCCCTCCATTCCACATCTACAAACCAAAACCCCTCATCATATGCCTTTCCACATCAACATATATTATTCACATTCACTCTACAAATCTACTTGTGACATACAACTTCTCCTCCATACACCTAATCACTGAATCTCAAGGCCACATCAACAATCATACATTGTCTATGTAAACATTTTGCAACTCATATCATCATTGACTCTCAATTTCCACAATTCTAAGTGGTATATGTCTTGCCACATCAATATCTGTGCTACAGATTTGTGCTCACAATTAGCCTCTAATTCCACCACTTTCCACATTCACTCTCAAGTCACAATCAGCGCTAAAAGCTTCAGAACTCTCATTTCTGCAAATATAAACATAAATATCCTCTTTAATTTTCACTCTAAAGATCAATGCTCCTGATTTGTAGCCCACCTCACTCTACACATCAAAATTTACTTTACAAACCTTCTCTACGCACCCACACTATACATTCATTCTCATCTGCGGATCCATTCTCCAAAATTCATACATAATCTCTTCAGCAAGTCTGCTCTTCACTCCATTCATCATATCCTCATTCTTTTTTCAACTTTGATACCTGCTCACCACATCTGCCGTCTACCTTAGGGTAGTATACTTTCTCACAGTAACACTAGATTCTTATATCTCTTCAAAGAACATTTATTTACAAGTCATACCAAATGCACTCAGAGGTCACATTCAATACAAAGGGAAAATAAGAGCAAAGATGCAGGAATCTGGCCAAGTACCTTTATTCAGTGAAAGGACATGAAGGCTATTTATGTGTTTTAAACAATTCCACACTTAACACATATATGGAAAATTGAACCTACTAATTTCTACCTGCAAATTCTATTAAACTCCATGTTGAAACACATTTCCTCAATCCAATTTCATAAAATGTACCAATACATTTTCAAAAGTAGAGGGCTCAGCAAAAGTAATCCCATATTAACATTGAATGGTGTCTCTCCTGAGAGCAAATTTGTGATGCTAAAATGAAATAACTCTATAATCTATGCTTGATACTGATTCAGTCATCATATTTGCATACATCTTGGTGTCTGCATTAAGAAAGTAAATAGGCGTAACTGGAGTAGACTGCAAAGAGGAACATTTATTGAAAGACCACCATAGCTACACAATTTAAAACTTGGCTGGGGTGTCATCCTCCTGTCTACTCTATGCCCCTGCATTAAATGATTTATGTGTACCTTATGGCATGGTAGCAACTGTTTTAGAGAACCTTTTGTATAAATTGTTAGGGCAGCCCAATCACAATTGTGTAACTGTCACTTGACAATGCAGTACTGACTTCATCAAATTATTTTAGCTACTCTTTCTGCACAATAACCCCAAAGATGAGCTTTAAAAAACAAACATGGATCCAAACCCCAATCTAACCACAAGTACCTGCTCTTTACTTAAATATAAAATCTACTAAAACTCCTTACAGACATCTTGAAATTCTGAATTTCACAACTAAGTTTGTTGTTTCTTCTACATATAACTGCTTTGCTGATAGACCTGTGTCTTGTGACAAGTGTCACTTGTACCACATCCCTAAATTTAACTCTAGAAGTTATGGATCAGTAGCCAATGATAACTTAGTGAGGAATCAGGTGCATTTTTAAGAATCTGGTGGGCACACACATTTTACTGGACCACCAAGTGAAATCCTAAGTACTACTTTGGAGGTGTTTCATGATGTTGAAGAGAGGCCTGGTATATGGCCCGTTCTTGTTTGATTTGTACTAGGACCACAAACGGCTGTGCCTTTTACCAAACTATGAGGAACATACATTCTATTAAAAAAAACTTACAACTTAGGGCCTGTTTTAGAGCTTGACAGTATTACTGCCAAGCCAAATTGGCAGTGGGCCCTTTAACACCATCAAGTTGATGGTGTTCCTCCTGTCATATTTAGATGTTACAGCTCTGCAGGTTATGTGCTGGCAATGAATTGCTGGAGGAGGGTGACAGCTGTGGAACCCAATGGACTTTGTACAATGGTGTTGGCTATGGAATAGAAGTAAGTAACACCCACACACTGTACCTTAGACATATGTCTCCCTCCGCAGTATACACTACACAATAGATCACATATACACCATCATCCATTACTATTCCAACACAACACAACCCTCACATGCTGAAAACACACATTGCCATATATCCAAAATGCCTTACACACACAATTGACACGGTACCCACACATGACACAACCACAAGGAACATAATTACGCACGGGATGCGCTCACCGGAATCGAAGGGGACTACATATCCCAGACTGCCTAGAGGCCCCAGGAGGCGGCCATCTTTGCATCACCTGCTCCCACTATCAATCCAACGAGCGCTATAAAGCGCAGGGGGCCAAACCTCAGCGCGGGACGCGCTCACCGGAATCGAAGGGGACTACATATCCCAGACTGCCTAGAGGCCCCAGGAGGCGGCCATCTTTGCATCACCTGCTCCCACTATCAATCCAACGAGCACTATAAAGCGCAGGGGGCCAAACCGCAGCGCGGGACGCGCCCACCGGAATCGAAGGGGACTACATATCCCAGACTGCCTAGAGGCGCCAGGAGGCGCTCATCTTTGCATCACCTGCTCCCACTATCAATCCAACAAGCGCTATAAAGCGCAGGGGGCCAAACCGCAGCGCGGGACGCGCTCACCGGAATCGAAGGGGACTACATATCCCAGACTGCCTAGAGGCACCAGGAGGCGGCCATCTTTGCATCACCTGCTCCCACTATCAATCCAACGAGCACTATAAAGCGCAGGGGGCCAAACCGCAGCGTGGGACGCGCCCACCGGAATCGAAGGGGACTACATATCCCAGACTGCCTAGAGGCGCCAGGAGGCGCTCATCTTTGCATCACCTGCTCCCACTATCAATCCAACAAGCGCTATAAAGCGCAGGGGGCCAAACCGCAGCGCGGGACGCGCTCACTGGAATCGAAGGGGACTACATATCCCAGACTGCCTAGAGGCCCCAGGAGGCGGCCATCTTTGCATCACCTGCTCCCACTATCGATCCAACATGCACTATAAAGTGCAGGGGGCCAAACCGCAACGCGGGGCGCGCACAGGCCGCGCCCAGGCAAAGCCTGGAATGAGGCTGGGCTGGGCCATGTCTCTTTAATCTTTGATCTGGCACTCCAGATCGACCTAAATAGTATCATCAGATAAGAGCCCAGGGCGTTAGGTTCTAAGAGCAATCCTGAGCAGGAAAGAAAGCCCTTGTATTAGACCTAGTGAAGGAGAAGGATTAAGCAGTTAGATAAATAGGTGTGGGGAAACGAAAGGCATCAGAACCCCCACGGGGGAAAGGAGAAAATCACAAAGAAACTTAGGAATGCAGGTGAAAACTGTACGATATCTGAAATTGACGACCTAATAGAGGAGGTAGAATCCTTACTAAGTAATAGAACCAACTCTCAGGAGGGTTCTGATAAAAAGATAACTTCCTATTATGCAAAGAAACCAGATTTAGGGAAAGGGAAATCAATTGATAGGAAAGAGAGCGACGGCCAGCAAGAGGAAAACCCACGCCCTGATACTAGTTTAGTCAGGCACAAAGATGACACAATACGGACCTTATGCCATCCCCCAACTCCAGCAGAAAGTACTAGGAAGAAGGGCTATGTGCAGAGGAGTGATATTGTGTGCTCCAATAAATATGCAGCCCTGGTAGATCCTGCTATGAATAAAGTGCAGAAGGACCGGGAGGGGAAACCCATGGGCAAGCACGACCAAACCACTCCTTTAGTACAGACAGTCATAGAGAAGATACCATCGGCTAACCAAGACCCAGATGGCTGCATAAAATGCAAAACTAGGAGTTTAAAAGATCTCTATGATCTAATGGTTAGACTAATGCAGGAAGCCAGGGGGCTAAAACTTGAAGTAGGAACTTTATCAGCTCTTGTGGAAAAGGGTGGTGGTATGGGAACCCGTAGAAACCAGTGTGCAGAGGAGGTTCCAACTGTATCACTACACCTACAAGGAAGACCCATATCCCCCCAGAGACCAAACGCCCAGCCCAACCCTACTTTAATTAAAGCCAGTGTTCCCTGTGCACCGCGAGAATGCGCGAAAGGGGACAATGATTGCAACATTAGGTCAAATAACCACCTAGCAGTTAAGGTAGGAGAGTTACGACAAGAATCTGGGAATTCTCTATGGGAGACCTGCCCGAAACCATGGTCACAAGGAGGAAAGGTAGGACGTACACTTAAACCTTATACCATATCATATAATGACAGCGCGCCCACTATTATAAGGGGTAGACACCTCGAAGAAAATCTATGGTCTCCTAGGGCCGATGCTATTTACTTGTTAAATAAATGTCCCGAAATTGGTCCATAATAGTATGGAGGATGAGGACTCCCTAAAGAATAAACTTATATACTGGATCAGATACAAACGTCATTGCCTGTCCCTAATCCGCTCAGATATCATGAGGGTGGAAAGAATTCCAGGAGAGGCTGGGAAACAAGATGTTGTTGCTGTGACACTAAGGGATGAAAGACTAATCAAACGCTTGATTACTATAGAGCAGAGAGCCAGTGCTCTGGATCCGTTTACCTGTAAGTTTATAGCTCAGAGGAGCAACCATAGAAATGGGGGAGTGCGAACGAGAAAGGGAGATTCAGACCTTGAAGCAGTTGATTGACTAACTCAACAAGACCAAGTATACTCGGGACTGATTAGAGATCCAATAGTAGTAGAGATCCAGGAAGAAATTAATCACCAAGTTGCACGGGTAGAGAGTATTGAGGGGCATTTGCCTAGTAGAAAGGAGCCGATTATATCTCAGAGTCCTACTATTAATGCTATGACCTCAACGGGAAGGGGACCAATCACTATGGTCTCCTGGAACATAGCAGGCCTAAAAATTAAGCTTATAGACCCGGACTGGCATGATTATATTGAAAAATTCCACATCTGTCTTTTGCAAGAGACTTGGTTAAAGGACCCACCACATAAACTGGGTTACAACACTTTTTTTATTAGTGCCACCTCAGTAGCAAGAGGGAGGCCGTCTGGGGGGTTGATTGCATGGGTGAAAATGTCCCTTAATATCGAGATAAGCAAACATGATACAGGATCTGCTGACATTCTGTGGCTGGAACTAGGGGGCAAAAACAAGGCGTTATTTCATTTATTCAATGTGTATATAAGGCCCAGAAAACCAAATCAGGAGTCACGCTAAATAGAAATATTAGATGGTATGCTTAAGAAAATCCCGATAGGAGAAACAATCTTGATAGGGGGAGATTTTAATTGCAACTACGAACCCATAATTGGTCTTGAACATCTAGTAGAAGATGAAGATTTAGCAAGAGCAGTCCCCCTCCTATCTACTGAAGAGGCAGTCCCCGGTACGGTTACTGCCCTGCAACTTATGGGCCTTACACTAAAGTATGGATTGAGGGCCTGTATTGGTAGAGTGGGTCAATGTGACCTTATTATGGACACTTTCCAGAGAGGCAACGCAGTTTCAAAATTGGACTACATCATGCATAGCACGATTACATAAGAGGGAATAGTGACCTTTAAAATAGATAAGAGGAGAGAAAGTGATCATTTTCCGCTAGTTATTGAATTGAGGGGCTACCTCCTAGATCTAGATTGCATGAAAAAGGACAAGGTGGAGTTGCAACCCACCCTCAGTAATAATCGTAGGGCAGTAAAATGGCCGGCGAAATTGGGCAATTTGGGTGTTATGACGAATATCTATAATATATATTCAGAATTGCTGGAACCCCATACCCATAAAAATCGTATTGACATTCCCATTATAGATATTTATCAATCATTGAGCACTGCTTTGAGACCCTATCTTACTAAACAGATACAACAAAAGCACATACAGGGCAAGAATCAAGTCATTTCATCTAATCCCTGGTACACCACTGAATGTAGAGAGGGAAAAACACTACTGGTAGAGGCTCTAAAACAGAAAA
Source organism: Pleurodeles waltl (assembly GCF_031143425.1). Taxonomy (NCBI): domain Eukaryota; kingdom Metazoa; phylum Chordata; class Amphibia; order Caudata; family Salamandridae; genus Pleurodeles; species Pleurodeles waltl. Next base: position 218,651,264 of record NC_090437.1, on the reverse strand, counting down.
ATCCAATAGCAGTACAACAGGCAAGGGCCGTTATAGGAAAACCCTGGCTACAGCAGAGAAAAACTGGGAAGTCCAAAAATGGCATGACCTCTTAGAGGCAGCCAAATGCAATGATGTAGTAGCCTTTTGGAAGATAGTTACCCACGGTAGAAAAGAGGGGATATTTAACACCGAACATCATATTGATCCCAGTGCGTGGGTTAATCATTTTACGTATCTCTATTCAGATTCCTTTGAGTATGATTTACATATTTCCCTGCATATAGCATTACCATCTTGGGGCACTTTACCCGACATACAATTTAGCCTGGAAGAAACGGTGACTGCCATAAAAGCGATCAAAATAGGCAAAGCCCTGGGTCTGAATAAAATCCCTGGGGATCTGTTTAAACATAACATAGAAGTTTGGGCACCCTACGTAAATCTACTTAGCAATGCTATAGCACGGGGAGAGCCAGTTCCTGAGACATAGAAAGGAGCAGAAATAATTCCAGTCTATAAAAAAGGATCTAGGGAGGACTCTGGGAATTATAGATTATAGATTATATCTCAAACTCCCATGGGCCTACAGACTCTTTTGGGAATGTTTAGTAAATATTGCATATCGAAGGGTCTAGAAATAAACACAAACAAGACAAAATATTTGATTGTTAAACCCCACAGAGCACTTAAAAGAAGCATCCTGATCAATGGGCATGAATTGGAACGAGTTAAAAGCTTTAATTACCTAGGGATATTGCTGGATGCCAAGTTGTCTTGAACACCGCATGTTAACAAAGCTGTAACATCCTTGGTTCACAGCTCCACAGCGATAAGTAATAATTATAAAAGCTCAAGAATCGAAATTGTCTCACCAGTGTTTGAGGTCTATAGATATAAAGCACAAGCCGCTGCTTTATATGGCGCCGAACTCTGGGGAATTGCAAATCTAACCTCATTAGCAACCCAAGAAAACAGTTTCATCAGGGGGGTACTGGGACTGCCACCATCTACTCCATTGGTCCCTCTTTCTTATGACTTAAATATGAAGCAAATAGGTAACTTGGCAGTTTTGAGGCCATTGCTTTATTGGTGTAGGCTCTGGTCAACTCCAGAACTGACCCACTACAGGCAAGCACTAATTGAGATAATGGACCTTGATAAATCAGTTTCCCTTCCTTGGCTTCATCATGTAAGGTCCTGGTTTTATAACCTAGGGCTTAAATACTTTTGGGACGAACCCCATACCCTTACGATACAATCCAAGACTCGGTTAAAGTAGGTTTACTGGGATTATCTTTCGATTAGTCTTTTCCATAGTAAGGATCTGGGTGGACTGACTTCGAAATTTTTGGATATCAAACCAACACCAAGATCTGAGGAATGGCCAGATATAATTCAGCCTAGGCGAGCAAAAGCACTATTCATGAAATTTCGATATGGAATCCTTCAGATCAAGGTGTTCACCACCAAATGGGGCCCCCAGAGCGAGAATATTCATGATTCGAAGTGCGGATTATGTAATATGGAGACTATTGAAACAGTGGAACATGTTCTATTAATTTGTAAAGCCTATAATAAGCCAGGGAGAAAATGGATCCGACCTATTTGTAGGAATTTGGGAATTAGAAATTACAATGAAGCGGCTAGACTATTAAGGTCTAGTACTATTCCTTTTATTGTTTTTGGAATAAGCTGCTTTCTCCTAGCAACATCATACATTAGGGACAAGGAGGGCTTGAGGTTCTAGTAAATTTAGATTTATTAAACACCCATAGGCAAACTTAATGGTGTTATAACTGGCTAATGGGCTTTTCATCCTGTAAGCTAATAGATCCCTGGTAGTTAATTTGCTTAAGAGGTCATTTTAGAACTTTTTAAATATAAGGGAAGAATATAGTTATTTCCCAATTTTAGGAATATTATTCCACACCATGTAATGATTTTATCAAATAATTAAATGGCTTTCTATTTGAAAGCTAATAAAACAGTGGCATTCCATTGGTTTTGGATTTAATTTTAGAAATGTTTTACTTTTCTAGTATAAGAAATTATTACAATTGATTACTGCTTACTGATTTTAGGAGTATTACCTGCTATTTATGTAACTGATTTTAGTATGTGTATGATTATTTGATATTTTATGATGCCTTGATTGTATTATCCTTTTATGGCTAATAGCCGAATAAAGGTTTGTTTGATGATAATTACACGCTCATCTACACAAACACACTCAAACACAAGCACAACTACACACATCATGACAACCACACAACAACAACATTCGCCTGAATGTTACAGACAACACAGCACACAACCCACAATACACAACAGCATCACACCCATATGCAAGTGGCACACATACAGACACAACCACATCACATACTCTGGCTCTTTCCACTACAAACAGCCAAACGTATTGCACACATACAGACACGTACACTGTGGAAAGAACAACATCACAGGTACAGGTCCCCTTGCGTTGTGCACACAAGGACACAGTTGACAACTTGGAATTTATCATCATTGTGGTGCCAGCATTCATTTGATAATGAATATTAACAGCAAAATGACAGTTGTGTATGGGTGTGACATGTGTCATGTACCAGTGTGTAACCATCCATGTCTGACTCACTCATGTTCCCCACATATGCATGTCACAGTAATTTAAAAAAAGTACTGTGACATGTACATGGCTGCAGTGGTCTAACTTCATGTGCAGTGCCCACCCAACATACTATGGCAATGCTGGCTCTCTACCTTGATGTCCGTTGCTGGGAAAGGTTGTGTTTTTTTCCGTGGGTTGGTGGCAGCAGCGATGGCAGGTCTGGTGCAGTTGTGTCCAGTCAAGAACAGAAATGGATGCTGGGAAAAAGGTTTGTTTTTATCTTATTTGGCTCACAGTCCCTCAACTCAAATAGGGAGGTTGGACTGACACATTTTGCTTGCTGGTAAGGCACATCTAAATGTACATGGAGGTGAGAATGGCCAATGTCCCACTAACAGTTACGTTTTCCACTGGCGACATTGATGCGGAGTATGTGTCTTGGCAGAGACCGGGGGATGAATGTGGGCTATTGTGTATGGAACCATCAGTATCCAAAGCTAGTGGGTGGACCTCCAAGGCAGCAGAAGAGTTTTCACTCAGAAAACAAACAGAGGGATTGTTATTGCCAAGATCTAAATCAGGCCCTTAGTCTTAGTCTAAAGAGTAAACCTTAAAATCTTTTCTGTATTGTGCTGAAAATTGGCACAACCTTTGCCAGGTACTTTTGAAATGAGCATACATTATCTATTTGAAGCCAGTGAAAATATCTGGAATTAAAAAAATGGCACTGATTACTAGCTGCAGGTTAAATTACAATACCTGTGCTGGGCAATAGTTAAGGCACTACATTGTTTTCTCTTTACAGATTTCAATAAGTTGAACTTGTTAAAATACATTTGGGAGAAAGCCTCAGAAATAAGGCAAAACATCTGGAATTTGGTGTTTTTAATACAAGTACAATGTTATGTTCAATTTACTAGTGAAAAAACTTGAATGGGAGGTATTTACCACAAATGGTGGGTTCATGGTATTTACCAGGTATGGGAAATATCTCAACCCCAATTGACCCACTTGTAATCAAGGCTTTGGATGATTAATGTTGGTGAATGTAATGGAGTCCTTCTCCCAGTTAGTTGAATAATTTATATGCTTATCATTTTATTTTTGCATTGGGTCGGTGGATGGAGTACATCCATTTCTTTAATTCTTTGATGCTCCATAGTTCATCCTTCTCATTGGTGATGGCATCACTAGGTATTGTAGCCATTGCTGGTGGAATTGTAAGCTGTGATGTGTGATCTGGTGGTTGCATTGAAGGCCCCTTCTTTTCCTTTCATTTGAAGGCATCTTTCAGCAAATGTGTTATCAAATGCTGCAGGGTCTTCTCAAGAGAGCAGGATGGAAACACCTACTCTAAAACTTGGTCTTATTTCTTTCTCCAACAGATACTTTAGATGTGGTGTCAGGATACACAAAGTTTCAGCTAATCAAAGCCCCAAAATACTCTTTAATGTGCCAAAAAGGAAATGGATTTTGTACCACATTTGCAGAGTTTAGAGGATGGACTTCCCCTGTTACTAGGAATGCTGGGCCTGCAGACTGAGGTTTGAGTCAATGGCTCAGCATATTTTCAAAACGTTTCAGTTCATGAACAATGCCCCCCTTAAAACGCAATATGACCCTAACCCCTCCTTATCCACTAACTGAATGAAAATTAATTTTTCAATTTTATCTATCACCCATATGTGACTATAGTTTGTGGACTTCAAATCAAGTCTAAAACTTGCCCCACCCAAGTGGTGAATGTAGTTCTCAAAATGTGTATGGAGTCTGCAGTCTACAGCAGCTGATCCAGAAGGTGCCAAACTCAGTACAGAGTGCAAAAACTATGGCAGAAGACCCAATATTGGCCAAAAGTAACATAGCTCATGGACTCTGTCTTTCTTCACATACTTCAGAACATGGTTCTGTCAGGGTAGGTGAACTCTGTGTCTAGGTAGCTGATACCACATAATTACTTTATCTTTTTTTTTAGTAGACATTTGGGGGCCCTTTGAAGGTCCCCTAGCTAGAGATGGGGTTGTGGATGTGCCCACCCTTCCTCATTATGTGCTTTTTCATTTTTTTAAAAGACACATTATTGTGCTCTGCATCAGGTAATTATGTAGGTAAAGAAAAATGTCCTCTTTTTTCTCTTTTTACCAACCAATCATAATGCTTAGGTCCACCAACTCAACTCTGAGTTTTCAGATGCAGAACAATGGGAGAAAAAGCTTGTCATCAAATATAGATTCTTTATTTTTTATATTTGGGTCGCAGATCTGTACTCAAAACTTGGTTGAGGTCAGTTTACAAATTAATATTCCAGATAATTGTTTGTTTTACACCTTCAAACATGCCAACACATTTTTGCACATTTTATAATGCTAATTTCTTAAAAACCACAGGACAGATTTATGTCAAACAAAACAAAGACACTTCTTTAAGTAAAACTATAGCTTCATGTCATGTTCAGTGTAATTTAGTGCTGCTCAGATCGTTTCATATTCACTGCTCTTTTGTATTATGGGGAGGAGGTGTGTGCCTCACACAAGAGCCTTTTGAAGGTCCGGAAGATACCATCCCCTGCAGTTTAATACCCATTTTTAAAGGAAAATGAGAGAGTGCGACTCTGCGTTAAGATTGTCAGTGCTGTGCTCCGTCATTTTCACAATGCAGGGAAACACTGTTTTTTAATTCAATACGGCACACTATGGTGATGTCCCCTGCTCTGGATACGTGATGTGGCACTTCTGTGTGTGCTGCAGGATGCAGCACACACAGAAGTGCCAAAGCGTCATTTTGAAATGATTGTTTATGTGCAGGAAGGGACACTTCCCACACATAAACAATCATGTATGACATTTTGCTCTTTCTATGCATGCTGCAGAATGAAGCACACAAAGAAAAAGAAAAGAATGAGGAGGAATAAAAGTATTCCTTCTCGTTGCACCTTGGTAATGCCACCCCGGGGTTGGCGTTAGATTTTGGCGCTGCCTCAGGTTTACAAAAACTCATGAATCTGAGGCAGCGTCAAAATGCAATGTGTGTTGCTGTGGCACACCCACAGCAACACCCATTGCACGCCCCTTCCACACAAAGAGTTGTGTGTGAAGGGGCCATAATTACAAGATGTCGTTAAGCCACAAAAAGTGGCTTAACGCCACCTTGTAAATATTGTGCAGGGCATTGCGCCACTAGAGCATCATGGAAAGTGATTCTCCAGTGGTGGTGCTAGCGGCTCATAAATATTCCCCTAAATGTTTTTATTAGGGAGGGGCCATGAGGAGCGTCTCCCAGGGCCTTCTGAAGGGCCCTTGAGAACTTCATCACTCTCCCCATGCTCTTATGGCTGGGAACATAGGCTTGCTCCCACCGAGCAGAGGTAGAGAAAAGCAGCTCCTAGCAGTTGGGGCAAGCTAATGTAGTTGGCTCCTGCAGAATCTGGTGCAGGCAGGGGGCTGGCCCGGGAACCCAAGTAGGAATAGTGCACCCAGGCAATTTTCTATTTAATGTGGCACGGGTGGATAGGGTCCATGGTGCCATACATGGCGGGGGGAGAGGGCCCCATGTCCCCATCCCCAAAAAGTATTAAAAAAACATCCACCCCTTTCCCTGGCCCACCAATGGTGGAATAAAAGTAAAATGGGTAGTCCCATTAAAAATAAATCCTGTTTTATAGTTCTCAAAATGTATATGTATATTACCCAGTGGTGATCACCTCCGGGTAGTTATAATTAGGAAAAATTCATTTTTTGATTTGCTTATATCTTTGGACCAGGTTGAAGAATCTTCTCGAAGTGTTTGTAAAAAAGAGTCTCATCCACCTTAGTGTCTTCCTAGACAGTTGTGGGTGATTCGTCAAGCAGGGGACAAGAAAAAAAGATAGGTCCTAAACTGCAGTTTCCTTGTGTAATATTCCACAAGGAAATTGAACAGCAATATCTAAAAAATGGTTGAAAGGAATTACACAAAAGAGCTTCATCTTGTTCCAGAAATCATGCGTTGTGATTTTGTGTACACCCAGAGAGTAGCTTTTGAGAAATTAAGATTCACAATTTATGCATATGTCAAGCCACCGAAGTACAACAGAGCCAGCAGATCTAATTATAAGGTATGATTGGTGGCCACCACATCAAAAAATGATGTGGCAACAGCCATTATAGGGCTCGGGGACTCAGTCCCCTGTCCTGAAAAGAAGTAAAATAAAAAAAATATGGGAGGCAGAATGCCCCTCTAGGCCTGTTGGAGGGTACCAGAGGCACCCACCCAAGGGCACATTTTTAATTTGTCACACATTTTATTGAAAATGCACATCCTTTCAAAAAGTCAGTAGGTCTAACATATTTAAAATGCCACCGTGTCCTGTGTTGCAACTGTGCATGCCTTCAGGGGTTTGCCAGACCCCGTACCAAACCCCATGCTGCTCACATACAAGGGCTGCAGGAAGTAAGGTGCCTGCAGAGAAGTGGCTGTCCTCCGCTCCACCCCATGTGGTGCATGGCCAAAGGCCGACGTGTAGGGCGACCACAGGGGGTTGGCATATGCTATGTACGGTTGAAGGCTTTGGGCTGTAGGACTTTTGGCACCCCCAGGAAGATTGGTGCAAGGCCTTTCTTCAACCAGCCCCCATGCCTAACCCCACACTGCACATTGCTGAATACTGTGTACCGGGGACAGTAGAGCACATGCAAGGGGTTGGGTGCCAGGCCTGTGCCCAACTCCACATCATGCATGGCAATGGACATCTTACCTTAAGTTAGAAAAAATATAGAAATTCACTGAAAAAGGAAAGTTTAAAGAAGAAATATATTTAGGTCTTTTAACTGATAAAAGCTAAAGTAGAAACATAAGAACACTGAAATTCATCAAGTATATGTACAGTCAAAGGTGGTTTCGCTACCTATTCTGGGTCCCGTGGGCGTACCACAGGACTTGAAAACAAATGTTTTAAGTTATTTTTGGTATGAAAGACTTAATTCCCTTTAATTTTGAGCCTAGTGATTTTCTCATTGGCACAATTAATGAAGATGTGCTGTGTCTTTTTAGGAAATTCTATCATTTTTTTTAGATTTCTTTACAGGACATTCTCATCCCTTAAACCTCATTTGAGAGTGGCACTTTAGTGTAAATAGGTCTTGCTCTGGGCTCTGCTTCTATTTTTCTATAATTATTCCAAAATATTTGGGATTCTTTTCTAAAACAAATATGACATCTGAACAGGACAGACTTGAAGAGATGGAGGAAAATAAAACTCCAAGAAGAACAGAGAAGTGAGTTATATGGAAGTGTGTTGGATTTGTAAGGGAATAAAAGTTTTGTGAAAGATTGTTACATCCAATCTTGGCCAACAGTAGTTCACCAAAGAGTTTGCTAAGCAGAAGTAATGCGGGACATCTGGAGTGAAGAAGGACATGCCGGTGATGCATCTGAGGCACCTCCCATTTGCTGAGCACACGCACCGACAGGAGGAGAAAGAGATGTAGAGATCAAGTGCTTGTCCATCTGTCGTACCAATGGACAGGTTTCCTTCTAGCGTGCTGGATCTGCAAAGAGACTTATACCTTGCAAACCAGTACATGGCTATTTACTGCAGGAGAGGTTCAAACGTGGTTGTTGCTTGAGAGCAGAGCTCATCTGACTGAGAGAAATTGGTTGGAGAACTTCAGTGCCCACAGACTAAAATATTTTCTCATTCAATCATCACATTCAGACACCAATATTTTTTTAAGTTGACACACCATGAAATTTGAAAAATCAAAAAAATGAATAAAAACAGTTCTTTTCAAAACAAGCTTTACTGATTGAAAAATAAGAAAATGTAATGTAGTTTGTTATGTCAGTCGGTTTATGTTAGTATGCCATAATACTCTGCTATAGCAGTTATAAATTACAATTAAAAGTAATTTTACTCAATATAATTGTAGAAAAAAGGCAAGCGCTTGGTATGAGTTAATTTAATGAAGACCCAATGCAAAATTCAGATTGGTATTTAGAAAACAACACAAATTGTGATCTGCATTGGTTTCTAAACAATTTTTTTCATTGTAGTACAATGTGCTGTCTTGCATTACTTTACGTCAACAGGACATTTCATGAGTAGGATTAGGCATTCCCAAGTATTTTAATGCAAATCAATATGTACAAATATGTATTTTTATATATATATATATGTATATATGTATATACATATATATATATATATATACTAAATAAAAGTTAATTAAACGTTATAGTTAGTGTTTAATTTTATTCATATCAAACCACCAAAAAATATTCAGTGATGTCATTTGAGATGTCATTAGTGATGTCATCAGTGAAGTCACTGACCATGTCATGACTGATGTAATATGTAAGGTCATAAGCAGTTCATTACGGGGGTGCAAGTTATAGCTAGCTGTGGTAACTATAACTGCTGATTTTTTTTTTTTATACAAATATATTTAATGATAGCATACTTTAATCTTAGGTTTTTCAAGTGAATTTCAAGGTTTTGTTTAATTACATTTCCTTACTATAACGTCCATTTAACCTTTTTCTTTTTTTAAATGACTTTCTAAGGTTTTTTTAACATATATATCATAACTATAATGTCACTTTAAGCTTTAGTTTTTTATAGTAAATTTCAAGGGTTTATTATATCAATTTCATAATTATAATATTCTTGCACCCATTTCTTTTAATCATTTTATAGAGTTTTTGTACTAGTATGATATCTACATATTTAATTACTGTAACATTTCTTATTTTATGATTAATATTCTATGATTTATTTTACAATTATTATAATATTTAGTAAAAATGTATTTATTGATAAAACTATTATCTATAAGGTTACATTTAAGATTACAATACCATTTTATATACTTGTTATAATAAAAACATATAGACTATATAGAATAATTTGTACCTCAAATATTTATTTTTATGGATACATATTTTTTTAAATAAAATTATTGGAGTTGCGGACACATTGTGCACATTCGCGACTGGTGCGCGACTTCGGCGTTGTTTCAGTATCAATAAAAAATGTATATAAAGAATATATACACCATTTATTACTAAAGTGGTTCTTAATGTATTACAAATACAAAATAAAAACAGGTTTATACTAATTTAGTATGAAGCTGCAAAGTCGTGACTCCACGGAGTCTCTGAGCTCTATGTATTTCCGGATTCTTGCTGGGTACGAGACTAAAGTGTGTTTTAAAAAATTATAACTACTATGCAATAAACTTCTAATTTAAAATTTAGATAAAGAGGTTTATTACTGGACATAAACAATTACAATGCATGACGAAAATATTGACTTTTAAATTACTTTTCTTATATTTTACGGCATTGTGATCCCCACAACGACTGATCCGCATAGCGGTCATACAACCCATGTGATTAAAAATGAAAGGCTTCTGATTGGTGCAACACCTTTCCATCAAAAATATGAAAAAGTTCCACCTCTTTTCAACATCAGTTTGGGTCATTGGTTGCTTTGGATGAGGTGAAGGGAAGAGACACAGAAGACATGACAGCTGCTCCAAGCAATGCCCCTGAGGCCAAATAGCATATTCTGGGTGAAGAAAAAGGAGACGTGGAGGAACAACCATTTAAAAGGAAGTGCAGCATCATTTGGGAGTTTTTTCTTTCCCACAAGGAGAGAGTGAATGCTATGAAAGTGACTTGCAATATCTGTAAAAAAAGATCTTTCAAGAGGCAGTGAAAAAAAGTATAGCTGTGGAACTAGCAGCATGTGCAAGCATCTCATTACGGTGCAAGAATTGAGATGCGCAGACTAGAAACTGAAACAGGAGGAACATCTGCAACCAGTGACCAGGAAACATCATCCATTACTCCTCCAGTGTACACTGTTCCACAATCATTCCAGATCTTGGAAAAGTAGGAATTTTTTGCCCAAAATGTTAAACTACTTTGGCTGTAGGGGAGCAAGCTGTCCCTGTAATTGTGCAAATTATAAATGCACATCAATGTTAATTTCTTTATTCCTTACTTTGCCTGTTGCATTGTTCCAAAGATTTTCTACTTGCTGTTGCGAAAAATGTTGTTTTTTTCTGTCTATTAAAAAGCACAAATATCAAAAAAATTACAAAACTGTTTAATGAGCAAAAAACCTGCAAAAAAAAAAAAACTGATCTTTCTTTCTATTACAAAAGGGATGACTGAGTGCATACAATAAAATCTATTTAAAAGAATGAGGCCCGTATTTATACTTTTTGACGCTAAACTGCGCTAACGCAGTTTAGCGTCAAAAAGTTTAGCGCTGGCTAACGCCATTCTGAAGCGCCATGCGGGCGCCGTATTTATTGAATGGCGTTAGCCGGCGCTAGCAGACCGGCGCTGCCTGGTGTGCGTGGACAAAAACCACGTACACCAGGCAGCGCCGGCGTTGGGGAAAATGGCGTTAGGGCGTCTTAAAATGGGGCAAGTCAGGTTGAGGCAAAAAAATCGCCTCCACCCGATTTGCGCCATTTTTAACGACGCCCAGACGCCATTTACATGACTCCTGTCTTAGTAAAGACAGGAGTCATGCCCCCTTGCCCAATGGCCATGCCCAGGGGACTTATGTCCCCTGGGCATGGTCATTGGGCATTGTGGCATGTAGGGGGGCACAAATCAGGCCCCCCTATGCCAAAAAAATATAGAAAAAAAAAAAAATTATACTTACCTGAACTTACCTGAATGTCCCTGGGATGGGTCCCTCCATCCTTGGGTGTCCTCCTGGGGTGGGCAAGGGTGGCAGGGGGGGTCCCTGGGGGCATGGGAGGGCAGCTGTGGGCTCATTTTGATCCCACAGGTCCCTTAACGCCTGCCCTGACCCAGGCGTTAAAAAGAGGCGCAAATGCAGGGTTTTTTGCCCCGCACACTCCCGGGCGTGATTTTTGCCCGGGAGTATAAATACGACGCATTTGCGTCGCAGTCATTTTTTTAGACGGGAACGCCTACCTTGCATCTCATTAACGCAAGGAAGGCGTTCACGCAAAAAAATGACGCTCATTCCTCATACTTTGGCGCTAGACGCGTCTAACGCCAAAGTATAAATATGGCGTTAGTTTTGCGCCGAATTTGCGTCGAAAAAAACTACGCAAATTCGGCGCAAACGGAGTATAAATATGCCCCTGAATGTCTACATAAGTGCCTGTATGACTGAGCAACCGGGCTACATTGGTGAGTTAGCTGATGCATCAGTGTAAATATTCATGAGTGTCTGGGTGCATGATTGTGTGCATGGATGACTCAGTGGTGCATGACTGTGTGTATGTTTGACTGAATATATCTGAGAGTGGCTCTATAGCTGAGTGACTAGTTGCATAAGTGTGTGTATGGGTGAGTATTTTACTGTGAGAGTAATTGTACAGGACACTGAAAGCCTCCTTACAAGTTTGGTGGGTGGAAAAGGCCACCCGCCAAACTCCTGTGTTCCGGAGACCACCAGTGCGGTCTCCTTCCCGCTGGCCCTATTATGAGTTTCCCGCTGGGTCAGTGGGTGGAAACACAATTTCCTCCCGCTGACCCAGCAAGAAACACACAACATTGATGCCGGCTCCTAATATGGCCAGCGACAATGATGTTGTGCGTCAGGTGCACTAGCACCCGTCACGCAAATCACTCTCTGCAAAGCAGACAGGTATTTGCGCAACGGCCTGGCTAGGTGGGCCCCAGCACTGCTCTGCACTGTAATCCCCAGGGCAGCGCTGCATGCAGCGCTGCCCTTGCGGATTGCGATTGCCAGTACCACCAGGCCGTCAGATGGCCTAAAAAGTGGTGGTCCTGGTGGTCCGACCGTGGTCGAGCCACCACGGTCATAATGTGGCAGTCTGACCTCTGCTTTGGCGACTGTCAGACCGCCAGCACGAGTCTGGCAGTCCCAGGACTGCCAGACTTGTAATTAGGGCCTGAATATCTGCAACAGTGTGTATATGGATGACTAACTAAATATGAGTGCTTGTATACATACGTGACTGACTGACTAAGTTGCTGTGCCAGTGAGTGAATGAATATTTCTGATATCTGTATGAATGAATTACAGTGTGTTTCTCACTTTATGACTTTGTGTGTGTGTGGCTGGATGGGTCACACTGGCTGCATGAGTAGCTGTATTCGTAAGTCACTGACTGCATTAATGCCTGTATGAGTAGGTCACTGAGTTTGTGAGTACATCAATGATTCACTGAATGGGTGTATGAGTAGCTCTACAGATGAAGGACTGGATGAGTAAGTAGGTATATGGCTTACCAAGTGGATGTATACATGTCTACATGAGTGAGTAAATGGGTGCCCTTATTCTGTGCATGTCTGACTGTGTAATGACTATCTGTATGCTAAACTGAGTATATGTGTGTGGGGGACTATATTTCATTGAGTATTTCCATCTGTTACTGAATGAATGAGTATGTGTGTGGGAGAGGGTATAGAAATGACAGAATGGGTGTATGAAAGCCTGAATCTGTGACTGAGTGGCTCCTAATGCGACTATGTGTGAGTGAGATATTATATAAGTGAGGGTATGATTAGGTGACTGGGTACATAAATAACACTTTGGGTGAGTTATTTAAATTATCAGTGTCTGTATGGGTGAGTGAATGTATGTGTCAGTGGCTGAATTAGTGAGTAAATTGCTCCAAAAGGTGCTGTATTACTGAGTTATTGCATCCTTCAGTGCCTGTATGGGTGAGTGATGGTGCATCAAATGGCTGTATAGCTGAATGACTGCAACCATGAATGGCTGTGTATGTTATTCACTTGGTGAATGGGTGACTGTATGGATGAGTGACTGGTTGCACAAGTGCTTATATCTGTGAGTCACTGCATTTATTAATGAACTTGTGGTGGACTCTGGACCTTTATAAGAGCCTGTAAAAGTGGATCAGTTTATACATGAGTGTCTGTATGGGTGATGCAATGGATGTATGACTGACATTCTGGCTAACTAAATTTCTACCTTAGAAGTTGTAAGGGTGAGTAAATGACTGCCTTTACTGCTATATCTGTGAGTCAATGTATACTTAAATGATCCTATCAGTGAGTGACTAGGTGCATGACTGGTTGTACGTATAATTGATAGGGTGTACAAGTGCATGTATGGGTAAGTGAATTAGTGTATCAGTGGCTGTGGTTGATATAATGGGTATATGATTGTGTGTGTTGATGAATGAATAGGAGCCTAAGTAGCTGTAATGTTGAATGATATTTAAATATGTGTGTAACTGAGTCACTAGGTGCATGAGTTACTCAATACATAAATAATGGTATTCATAACTACCTGTATGTGTGAATGAATGGATGCATGAATAATTGTATCCCTGAAAGATGGAATGATTGCCATAATTTGTGGAGAAATTGGTACTGTATGATAAGTGCAGGAGTTATAGTTACCTTAGGGCACAAGTTATACTTACTTGAGATAACCCTAACTATAACTTGTGAACTTCTATGGTTTGGTATAGTTAAAATGGGAGCGTGACTGTAACATCCCTGCAACCATTAGTTTTTTTTGTGAATTTCTGTTTTTTGAATATATTGTAATTTTAATTAATCCAACCACTGCTGTGCTGTACAATAAGATGCTTTAGAAACAGACTAGTTAAGCAAATGCCTGTGTAGGCGACCTTCTAAATGACTATCTGTAGGGCTCAGTGACTTTGTGTATAATTGCGTCTAACAGTGACAGTCTGTATGAGTGAACGTATAAATGATTGGGTACATCAGTACCTTTATAAATGACTAAATGAGGGTGACGGAATATCTGTGTCAATTTATTTATAGATCAACATCTGGGTATATTAGTGTCTGAATGAGTTAGTATGTGAATATTTTATTATCTGTGACTGGATGTAGAGGTTATTATCTGTGTGAATTAGTGAATCTATGAGTATGCAAATAAATGCATGAGTGTCTCTGCTAGCGACTTACTGTCTGTACAAATACTTCAATGGATAAGTGATTACATATATCACTGGATGTATATATGACTGACTGAATGCATAACAATATTAATGAAATATGTGTTATTAAAGCTACGTGTACTTACTTACCTTTATCAATGCTAAAAAAGTATCCTTCAAGCTGTACTAAAATAAAAAGAAGAGAAAAATATTTAAAGTTTTGTATAATAAAAACATACTAAAAGTTGCTAACCTGCAATATAAAAAACATATTATTATTAACAAAACAGAAACATCTTTTTTTCTTTAACACAGCAAGAACACACTATATATAAACACACGCTTCCTTGTCGACTATATTCTCAGCTGCTTTATTTCTATTATATAATAGAAATGTGTATAGCTGCTCATCACTAAACAGTGGGAGGAAAATCAGTCATATTGACATGAAAAAACACCAAACCACATAGTTTGGTACTTAAAATTAACCAATACTATGTATAAGAACTGTAGGTCTCTATCACTTCTAACTACGATGTATTACACTACAATTACTGTACTAACAAAAATACAGATTTTATGATTATATTGGTAAATATTACACCTGTTACAAATATATTTAATAAAAGAAATATTACACATTTCCATCCACAGTTAATTTTCCAATACCTGTTCTTGACTTCACCCTTCATAGGCTACATGAGACCACTAGCAATTATAAATGATGAACACACAAGGCTGTGTACTTATTATTTTCTGCAAACTATTAGAATATATTTTAAGCAGATAATAGTTTATAAAATGTTTTTGAAAATAACACCCTTGGTAGGCTGAATGATGTCTGAAGAAGTAAAAGTCCATGTACAAAAAAGATTATATTTAAAAGTATCATACTCATGTTCCCTAGACCTTTGGTTGAAGAAACAGTAAATAAGAATTAGGAAGTTTAAAAGGCAGTTTTTGTTTAAATTGTAGAGTAGTATCATTGCATTCTGTCCATCCATTTTGAGTCTTTAAGTATGCAGTATAATGTTCAGAGGTGATGCTTATCCCATTTATGGAAGATGATTGTCAAAGTGCAGTATGTTCTACCAGAAATAGAAATTAGCCAGATTTAAAGTTGGTAATTTCAGTGTCTAATTTTGTTCCATCAGCTCAGCATAATTGTAACATTATTATAATATATTTAACTGTCCTCTTTATAACCAATGAAGAAAGTACATTTGAATTGCAAATTGCACACATTTTTTATAATTTTTCAAAAGACAAAGTTTTGCAATCGGGTAGAGTTAAATACAGAAATCTCTTGGATTCAATTTCAGTAGCAGAAGTGAAAGAGCAATATTCACACTCATGCTTCCATGTGTAACTCAGACCAAATGTATCTTCAATATTCACATTTTCTTCTTCTAAAGTTCAAAGGATCACCATAATAAACTCCTGAGCATCTTGTTGAGCATTCAGAGTAAATACAAGCCACTATGTTTGTCTACAACATCTCTAATTCCTGAAACCATTTAAGGCAATTCAATAGTGCTGTACATAATGTATTTTGTGTTTTTTTTCCTGTATTGCAGTTACAACATGTGGGTAGAAGAGAATATTTGAAACAACATTAACAGAGCAGTTAACCCCAGTAGTGTTATCACACTGGTAACCAACCATGTCTCCATCTTTTTCTACCTTGTTTTTTAACACCTTCTTTAGCTGTGCTTTCAGATTTTGAAAAATAGCCTTTCCTTCTATTGTCAATTTCCACTTAGGACATAATACCCTTTTCTCCTAAACAGGATATTGTCCTAAATATGGAGCATATTTAGTTCTTAGTCTATTATACTCTGACACAATTTGCATCTGCACTAACCTTCTTCTCATCAAAATCAACCAGAAACAAACCAGATAATCTTCAAATGCTTGACAGTGCTACATATGAAATTCTCTCTTTGTAAACTGTACTTTAATTATATTTATGAATGCAGCATCAACCCTTAACTCCTGAGCATTGTGGATTGTTACAGCATATGCTAAACAAGCTGGAAGCTATTTCATCGTACATACAAATCTTTAGCAAGCAAAAACCGTACAACACATCATCCAATTTGTTTCACGCCATCTACCTCGTTAAACTTTATAGCTAAGAATTCAACCTCATCAAGATTAGAAAAATGAATGAACTCAACAACATTATCCATGGCACTGTTTACCAATCCTTCTTCTACATTTAAATTACGTCTTAAAATGACCCTGCACTTTTTAAAAACACATAAACATTTCTCTAGATCCACAGCCCTGGACAAAGACTTTTCCAAAGAGTCTAATTTATCTTGTAATTGTTACACCTTGATGTTCCATCTTGTCAATTTCTGTAATCTCAAAAATCTGCTCATTTTCAAGGTTCAGTAATTTCTCATTAAATGCAGCACGCTCTTGAATAGTAGGCATCAACAATACTATTGGCCTGATTGCGCCCATGGCGGTCGGACCTCCACATTACGACTGCAGCTGCAGTCGAACCCCCAGCACCACTAGATTATGACTGAGCATCGGTCTGGCGGTTCTGGCTGTCCGAATCTGCCAGGGCAACATTGCAAGCAGCGCTGCCCTGGGGATTACGACTCCCTTCTCCGCCTGCTGTTTTATGGAACGGATGGCAGAGATGGTGTGCAGAGTGCCCCAGGGGGCCCTCCACTCTCCATGCACTTGGCAAGGGCAGTGCAGAGGCCCAATTGGCCAGCCTTACACAATGTTCACTGTCTGCTTTGCCTGTATTAGGAGCCGGAGACAGTGCTGTAGGCCGTTTCCTGCTGGGGAAGGAAGGCTGCTGCACTAGCGGTAACCTGCCCGTTGGTACTTTGGCGGACGGAAAAGCTTGTCGTAATAAAGCCCTATCTGTTTCCCCTCTTTACAAAATTGATACATTAGTTCAGCTGGTGTTTTAGTAGAAGGAAACAGCTTTTTATTAAGAAGACTTTCCATCGTAATTTTTACCTTTTTTGTTAGAACTCCTACTCTACTGTCCTTAAGAATATTTCCATAGTCCATACCAGATTCTTGACGATAAATTTAACAAGTTCTTTGTATTCAAAATACTGCCAAATGTTTACATTGCCAATACGTCTGAATGAGTTTTGAGTTTTTTCATGTGAAAGAGTTTTAAAAGCAGGCTGTCCTTTTACTGGAGTAAGTTGTAATAGATTGCCAAAAGCAGTCCAATGCTTTCCTCTAAACAAGACATCATATTCAGTTTTTAAACTCTCCTGCATGCAAGGGTTCACAAAGATAAGCATTAGATTTGAAACCATGCTCACCTTATTAATAATCAAAAGCTTTATTTTCTTCAGAACTCTCTCTACCTCATGACAAGCTTCACCTGATAATGTCTAATATTCCAGTTTACTTTCATGTTCAACTGGCAGCATTAAAAGTCTATGTAGAGTAATTATTTTGATATCGTGCACAGCTAGCCAGTATCTTTGCCACACACAATAAGTTTGAATCTGTAATCTTTTGTCAAAAACTTGCCAGAACTTTAATTAAAAAGCTTTTTCCATTAACAGCTTGACCACTAATATATTACATTATTGGCTTGAAAGATGAGCAATTGATTCCTTCTTGTCATGTTGCAATCCATGTTCTATTTTGCTTTTTACTTCAATATAAATGTAATTTTGTTCATTGTTCAGTTGCTTAACTAAGTCTTCCAAATGTACCAATTCTTGCCTAGCTTGTTTCATTGCAGTTTCAACGTCATACATATCTATTGCAGCTTCATTTTCAACATTAGGTTTTTCAGGACGATTCTGACTTCAAGGTGAGTAGCTTTGGCTGCTTTGAGATCAGTCCTTAGCTACCTCAGCTGCAATCATTTCTTCCTGTTGGATCTCATCATTTAGCATTTTTAAGCAGTTATTAAGCACTGGACATTCAATACTATCTTTGACAGCATTAAAACAATCTTCGCAACAGTTGTAATCCTCAAGTAATTCCAAGTCTTTATGCCAAGGTTTGAATAACTGAAGGAGTGCTAAATAAAAAAACTATTTTCTCATGAGTTTGACAAGTCAATTTCTTATGGTTAATTACATTTTGTTTTTCATGTTTTACCAAGCATCCATCACAACCATGAACAGCATATTTTCCTTCTTATATATTCTCAGAGACATTACTTTTTTACCTGTAGTTTTGAAGAATTTCATAAAGACACTTCTTGGTTAGTATGTATCTAACATATTTGATTTAACTATATCAGTACTTTCAAGTTCAAATTCTGCCAGATACTGAATTTCATGAAAACACTTCAATACTTTGTTTCTTGTGTGAGACAGACCAAGTCTAACCCTAGAATTCCTTTAGAGTATAAACTTGACAATCTTAACCTGCCACAGGCCTAATAACTTCCCATTTCCATTTGAGGTAACTTTTTCAAGCTAAATGAATATAGTTTCTTTCTCAGAGTCTTCTCTGCAGAAATCTCCTCCCACGTCTCCTTCATCTCACTTTTCTCAGATTTTGTGATGTATGATGTTACATACCGAGCCACAGCAATGGAGTTGTCTGCCAATAATTGGATGTCTATATTAGCATTCGATGTTTTAGAAATGACACGATTGTAGTCATTAATATATTTGGAATCTTCACTTCTTTTAAAGTCATATGTGTTCTTTGGTGATTTCCAAGTTATTGTATGTCACACTGAATACAAAAAGTGTTCACTTTCCTTTTGCAATAACAGATTGTGGAAAACCAAATCGACATTGTGTATAACATTTTCCTTTTGAACTGTATCTACCACATCTATGAGTTTGAAAATGGAAAACTTGTTCTCTAAGAGCTTTGGCAGCAGTCTATTTTGGTATACCAAATGTGACATACTGCTCTATCACTTTCTGATCCAAACTTTGGGGCATCTTTTTTTTATAGTAGCAGATTATTATGAGTAGCACCTCTTGCCTGGTGCACTTTCCGACAGAAAAATCTGTTACTTCTCCAAGAGGAGGATTGGTTTTGTTGCAGATCAAGGCAGGGATAGCTTAGAATCTGTGAGTAAAATACCTGCAAACATTAGCAGGATCTAATGAGCACAGTTCTCCAGCTGTCTTCAGATTAACATCTTTTAAATTTGAGTCTGCTTCTCTAAAAAATTCAATTAGATAATCTCATGCATACTCAACACCAAAAACCATGTTGATGGTCCTAGGTCACTCAGCATACATTTTACTTGTCCATGCCGGTGGAGCCAATATTCATTGTTACCATGTTAGCATGCCATTAAATTCATTAAGTTAAACTCCAAGTTTTCATTCTTTCCTTCAACTTTGTTAACAAACTCTCTTGCAAACATATTCTAAAGATGAACTCCTGGTTTTAAGATATGATTCACTGTATATGAGAGTTGCTAGCGCAGGTGTTTTAACAAAAAATATTAATGGGTATTCATGTATTGAGTAATGGATTTGTGGAAAACATAATAACGTAGAAAAATAATGCACGCATTGGAAAATGTGATCAAGATGAGTGGCCGTCAATGTTCACAATGTGTACTTACTAGTAGTTTGTGAATATGAAATGTTGAGCATATGTTTGACTAATGTAGTAAAATGTCACATTAAGGGTTATGCATTGTGTATTAGCTTTACTAATTGTAGGACTTAACTTAGCGAAGGTCTTGGCTTAGTTGTCAGGTCTCATGTCAAGCTGTATTTCCTAACGCCTAATAAAATGGCTATTCTAAAGAGTTAAACTGTGATTTTACATTGTATTGTATAAATGTGTTCATAGTTGAAAAGCCTTTTCTCATGAGAACTGATTGCTAGAAGATACTGTTCTTGCTAAATGTAACATTATGTGTGTAATGTGTGTAAGACTGACTTTCTGAGGAGAAGAACAACAGAGACACTGACTGGAGTAGAAGCTGCAACATTATTGTTACCCGACGAGCCAGATGATGAGGAAATTGCAAGAAAAACCTAGCAGCAACATGTGAACGGAATAGTGGTAGAATTCATAGATTTAAAAAAAAATTGACCAATATGGACTTGGGAAATAGTTTTAGTGAATTTAAATTAACGGAACTGCACAAGTAAAGGACACACCATTCTCTCTATTCTTCTGGAGTGTCTACCTATATTCTTTTGAGTTGCTTAAAGATTGCGTTTTCTGAACTTTGATGCTGAAGCCTGAATTCTTGCTGATTGACTGATGTCCTGATGATGAAGACTATCTTAGCTTGCCGATCCAATTGAGGAGAGGTATTATTGTATCCATGTGTATGTTATGCATATTTGCTTTTTCTTTCTAGGTACCAACCACACTGTTGATAGAGCCATAGTTAGATGTTTTTCCAAATTTGTGTTACTAAATTGTTTTGCATGAAGCCCAACATACTGTTGTTAATCTGGTGTTAGTTAAGGTTCCTTACTCTGCAAATAGGGAATAATGTTTGATGAATTTCTCTGCTGAATCTAAATGTATGTGATATTGTTTGTGCAACTGTTCTTGTTATTAATTTGTACGGTGACTTTAGAATGTGTTGTAGTTCAAGCTTTGATTAGATTGCGCTTCTTTCACAGGTTCGGACAGCCAGTGTTGTTTCTGTATGTGTATCATTTGATTTTGAGATTAATTTACATGACTTTACCATTGTTAATACAGGGAAATAAATATTCTAACTTTTACTAAAGGTGTGGTTATTCATGACTGAAAGGTCATGGTGTGTGACAATTACTGACTCAATTGATTATTTGATTATTAATGTCATTGATTATTGTTGATTATTGATATTGTCGCGTGAATATTGATTATTGATCTGCATGTACTGGAGTTATGGTGGGATCATCTTAAGTGCGAGTCCAAAGGTTCGTTGACCTATTCGCGTCCCCTTATAAGTTTACTTTAAGGTCAGTCGCACTAACAGAGTCGAGACAAGTCTCTTTCCAATAGAAGGTGAAATATGTATGCATTGCACGGTCTAAATCTTGGATCTTCTGAGTATAATCTTGTTGATCGTTATTCAGCTTCTATTATTTGTTTAGGCCGATCATCATACTGACCTCCTACTCTGGTAGGAAACAAGTTTGGAAGCAACCAGCCTGTAAGCTCTTTTTCCACACACTCATTGGAGCTCCCTTAGCTCGCTTAATCTGGTAAGGATCTATAGCATTATCAGTTACTTCTTTTGAATGCAATGGATGAATGCTGTAGTGCTCATAGATTTTTTCTGAATGACTTGAATTTACTTTTTCTATTTGTCCTGCTTCAAACAAACACTCATCATCTTATTTTCAATATGATTCTGCACATCAATATCTTTATAATAAACATTATTTTTTTACCAAGTATAATTTGGCTTGTTTAACTTTGTCAACATCAACCAACTCTTGCTAAATTATTTTATTTTTAGTAGGTACTCCATTTACCAAAATAATAAGTGGTTCTTCATTATCCTTGTCAACTCCAATAGTTTCAACATTTTTCTTAAAATCTAATGGCAAATACACTACTCTTCCTTTAGAGCCTTTCAATAATTCAGTGGGATTCAATCTACATTCTTGTCCCTTTTCCTTGTTTTCCCCTCCAGTTTCTGAAAATATATCTACATTTCGTATTTGTACTTTATAGTGAGTGTATCTACAACAAATACAAACATAGTTTGGCTTTTCACAACTAGTTTTATTACATTTTGTAATCTCGTCCTGGAAGTTCTCAGTACCACTTTTTGGACTCTCATCTACAATATTTCTATCCAAAAACTCCTCATTCCTATTACAATCCTCTTCCGAGCCAAATAACCAAAATTGGACATTATCACAAATGTTTTCTACCTCTTGTACAGTACCATGCAAAAGTACTCTATTTATCTCTCCTAAGCATAAGCATTACTTCTCATCTTGGAATTGTGAATGGCTAGCATTCCAAAGTAATGGAAGGTACTCTGGCACACTTTCCTAGATAAACATGCTATAGCATGGCCTTATGAATGTGTTAGATTACTTTGCAACAATCTAAGCCTTGCAAAATTGAAATTTTTCACTTCAGAGTTCTACTTGGAAATTCACGTACAAAAGCTCGTAATAAATCAATATATTGTTGCTGGATGCTACAAATACTACTACAACTCCACTGGTAAGCAAAACACTCTATATATGTCCCCGGAACATCTACAGGGATGGATCTTTCATCACCTCTAGGAACAATCTTTTCTTTTTCTACTGGAGTACTTTTCCTTCATTTCATAACATGGACCACTTGAATCCACTGCATGCAGTAATGTATTCTCTTTCAAATATGCTTCTTCATTAAAGTAAGGTTCTGTGCTGGATGCATGGGTCCATTCTCCTCCAGATATTTTACCAAAAAAACTTATTTTCCTTTGACTGCATCTTTTCATGTCCAACACTATTTTGTTCAAGCCTCTCATCCTAATTATAATTCCTCTTCAACTAAAATGTTTTATCATCTATATCCTCAACAATTTGTTTTCTTTCAATACTTTTGGTCTAATGCTGTATTTTTTCATACTCACATTCTCAATTACTCTACCATGAAACATGCTCACTCTAATTTCCTTGAACTGTTGTTGCCTCCTGGATGATCTTTCAGCTTTCTTGCTTAACTTCACCTGTCTGCTCTCACAACTTTTCGAGTTACCACAATTGATGTACATGTTTTCTCTTTCTTTTCTCCATTATACAAGCATTTCAGTTTGGCACACATAGCTTTTTTTTAAATGTGGTTTGCTTACCAGCAACATCTTTGTGTTTACTGACATTTTTCACATGTTGTTTTTCTTTTTCTTGACATGCAAATAGATAACATAATTTTCACACTTTCTTTTTCTGTTGTATTTTGTGTGGCATTTTCCACTTCTTTTATACTCCAGAAATGTATATGTACAAACAAAAACATTTTAGTATTCCTTCACGATAAAATACTCTCATTGTGTCAATTACAAAAATACTGTTTTGCACAACTGAATAACCTGTGCAGCATTTTGAAAGATTCTCTCCACTCCACTTCCACATAAATTTCAATATCATCACAATGGCAAACAATACAAATTTATTTTAATCCCACAAACATTCTAATGTTTTTATATGTTAAGATACAGTTGAACAACAATACACATAAGTACTTATACCGTTTTACAGCATAACCCCTAGAAATCTGGACCTATATCTGTCTTACTATAATCATATACTATAGCCAGGGAAGTCATCATCTGCCACATATTTAGAAGATTGTTAGAAAAATAAAATATTTTCTTTCTAGCTGAAATTGTTCCCAAATTAAAAATAATACACCACAAACTCTGGCACTCAGTGTAAGGCATTTTCCATTACAATCTATTTTTTATTGATATATTGCTTTACTTGCCTCTTATAATGCTACTAATTAGTTCCAAAATTACCCACACAATCCTACTGCATTGTGCAACATATTTTAATTTTTTTTTTACCATAATTTCCTCAATCCTACCAAATTTTTCAATCCCTTCTACTACACATTTCCAGTACCATTAACATTACCCCTTATACCTTATAAATCTCCTATTTCAAACATTAGCTCTACAATAAAAAATTTGACCTACAAAGGTTCAAATAATTTTACACTTAAAAACTCAATTTAAACTTTCGAACATTCTGCCAAAAAGTTTACTACCATATTATAAACATTTTCTGCTAACTATTAAAAATACCTGGCACTATTCCTTACTTACAATAGTTTTTTTACATATAATGTACAGGTAATTTTTTTACTTTTAACATGGAACACAACTCCCTCCAAAAATAAAACTAAATTTACATACCACTCTTACTCCAAGCAACCAGTAATGGCAACCTATTAACCTTAGCTATCTGTGATACTGTAATAGTTAGCAAATCACTAACTCTGTTTAATCTTTTATTTATGTTACCTTACTTTTCAGTGGTTACTGTTTGTTAATCTAATGTTGTGCTCCTCCTGAGAAGCCAAAATTCCTACTGTGTGTGACAGGACTTGTGACTCCATCTCGTCCCCCTGTGCTCACACCCATGTAACTTTGTGACAAAGTCACAAATTTAGTAGAGGATAAAAAACATATTTCTAGTTATTTTATTCTATACTTTTTACCACATTGTAAAAATGCACATAATATTTATCTAGGAAATCATTTTTTTAAAAACCTATTCCACCAAGTTGTCTATTTTAGTCATAAGCGATTGTCTCCTTTAAGAGCTACTCTTCACCTCACACTGAATATCCACAGGTGCCATAACAACATCCTGCAGAACACTTTACTGTATTTTAAACAAAAAATTAGATTTGCGACTCCGTCCTTGATCCACATACTAAAAGCACAATTCAATGCACAACAACCAACATATTGATCACATATTTTAATTGATTCACTATATCTAACAGTACATTTTGCAATACATCACAGGAATTAAAATTGCCTACTATGACTCAATGGACAACATTCACAGAGCCTTTTGAGTCAGTGAAAAAATCTATCAGCATGTCTGTCAGTGGCCGAATATTTATATGACTCGCTCTGTCAGTGCGTATGTCAGTATATGAGAAGGTCTCACTGGGTGTATAACTGTCACAAGGAGTACCTCAGCGCCTATGTGACTATCTGAGTGGAACTCTGAGTGGGTGTCTTACTGTCTATGTAATTCTGTGATTGTCTGCCTCAGGTTATGTGACTGGATAAAAAAGATTCTCAGTGGATTTCTAAGTGGGTGAGAGAGTCTCTCAGTGGATCTGTCAGTGAATACATTACTATCTCAGTGGGTCCATAAATGCATATGTGACTATCAGACTAACTGTGTAAGTGTGTACCTCAGGCTCTCAGTGGATCTGTAATACAGTACATACAATTGTCATTCAATTTGTCACTAACAGAAAACACTGTAAGTAGGTCTCTGACTGGTTGAAGAACTGTCTATCAGTTCTTGTGTCTTAGTGTATAGGTCTCTCTTATGACTGTGCCTGACTGTCACAGTGTTCCAGTTGATATGGGAATAGGTCACTCAGGTTTGGAGCTAATTTCTAAATGGGTGCAAGGGACCCTGATTGGCTCTGTCACTTGGTGCATGACTCTCCCAGTGGGTTTGTCATTGCCAGCATCAATATCTGAGTCACTCTGTCAGTACACACACAAATGTCCAAGTACGTCTCTAACTGCATACATCAGTGTCAGAGTTTTAATCCAAGAAGCTGTCTCAGCATCTCAATGGGTCTATCAATGGGTCCATCACTATTACATAGAGGCTACAGTATATGTGTGATCATCAGTCTCTCACTTGGTTTCTTAGTGGGTGTTACTCTCTCTAAGTGCATCTCTGAACAGCTCCATCACTGTCCAATGGGTCTAACAGTGCCCACATAACTTTCTCAATAAGTATGTGAGCATCTGCATTATTCTGTGAGTGGATCTTTGACTGACTGTCACAGTGCCTGAGTGGCTCTATCAGTATGTGAGGGTTTCATTAGGCCTGCAATTAGCTGCATAGGCTGTTAGTGGATCTCTGAATAAAACAATTATTCTCTCAGTGGCTCTGTAAGTAAGTGTGTGACTACTTGGGTGAGTCTCAAAGTCAGTTCATGAGTCTATGACTGCTTCTATGAGTTGGTGCATTAGATTGGCATTGCTTTATGAGTGACTGGAATGCACTTTGAGTACATGTGTGAGTGGGTGAATAAGTGTCGCAATGTGTCCCTCAGTGGGTGAGTCACTATCTGAGTGGGTCTGTGACTGTCTGTATGGATCTATGATTGGGATCATCAGCCTGTCAGTGGTTCTATGAGTTAGTGCATGAACTTCCTATTGAATTTATGAGTGGGTGGAATACTGTTTGATTACATGTGTGAGTACGTACATAAGTGTGTTAATGTGTCTCTCAGTGGACAGATCACTATTTCATTAAGTATGTCAAAATGTGTGTGACTGTCTGTGTGGGTCTGTGAGTGGGTTCATCAGCCTCTGAGTGATTCTCTGACACAGTGCATGAGGCTCAGCTTGGGTTTAAGAGTGGATGAAAAAGTATTTCAAGGTGTTTCTGAGTAACTGTAACAATGTGTGCAGCATTATCTCTAGAAATACATATATTATTTTCTTTCATTAGCAGGATTTGCTACTCCGTCACAATGTTACACAGAGGGGCTGCGCTGCGCACTGCAACGGAGTTGCAGATTTACAATCTCCCCCCCAAAAAACATTTTTGCCTCCTTAAACTCATAACATCTCCCTCAAAAACCCATAAATCATGCCCATGGGGTCAGAGTACCCCTACCCTGACCCCTAATAACTATTTCACAAATAAAATCCATACCCAGGGTCGTTGCTGGTGCAGAAAATGGTGACCACAACTTTCTGAAGAGCTTCCACCCAGCCAATCAAACTGCTCCATGTGGCTCGCGGATTCGCGATACTCTGCGCTGGATCGGCAACAGATCTGCGTCGCTAGAGATACAAATTTGTTTTCACAAAAATGACTAAATGGAATTACACCAAAACAAAAACAGAACTCCTACTGGACCAGGACTAACTTCCTGCTAAATTTAGTGGAGTATGACGTTGTGCCAAAATTGGCAGTGCCACTCTCCGTCATTTTCATAAGGAAGGGATGTGCCGTATTTAAAAGACTACAGCACACCCCTGTGTTGTCCCCTGCGGTGGTGCTAAAATTAGCTGCCAGTGCCAACACAGGCATCCTTACACCATCATGCAAGGATGTCTGCGTTGAGAGCAAGGATGCCTGTGTTGACAGGGGTGATTGTGTATGTGCGGGAAGGTGTCCCTTCCTGTGCATAGACATTCAGTAATGGCGCTTTGGCACTTCTGCGCAGAGTGCAGCACACACAGAAGTGCCAAAGAGTCATTTTCAAATGATTGTTTATGTGCAGGAAGGGACACAGCAGAAAACTACGTCTAAGGGGCCCATTTACAAGGAGGTGTAACGCCACAAAGGTGGTGTTACACCTCCTTTTAAATATGGAGCAGAGGTTAGCACCACTGGAGCGTCACATAAAGTGATGCTCAAGTGACGCTAGGGGCTCTTAAATATGCCCCTCAGGGCCTGATTTCTGAAAGGTTAGCAGCGCCTTTATATCATTTTTGGAGTCAAAAGTGGAGCAAACGTACAAAATATAGTTATATTTTGTAGGTTTACACCACTTTTGCGTAAATAAATGACATAAAGGCGGCGCTAACCTTTCATAAATCAAGTCCTTAGTTTCTTAGGTTCTCATCATGAGTTTGGCGGCTTGGCAGTCGGACCACTGTATTACGAGTCATGCAGGCCTATGGAGCACTGACCGCCGTGGTCCCAGTGGTACCGCCCCATGACAAGGTGGGATAAACAGGCCTGCAGAGCCTGTGTTTCCACCAGACACATTATGAGATTCCACACTGCCAATGTGACAATGGCGGTCCAACCACCATGCCTCAGTATGCAGAAACAGAGAGTAGAAAGGGAGCAACTCATCTGCAGGCAGCATAACATGCCCTGTGCCAGCATGGAGCCCATCACACATGTACTGTCACTTTTGTTGCTAATCAAAGGTGCACAAAATCCATGCCACTGTGGAAGCAACCAATGATAAGTACACACACCTACCTGTGTCATTATGCTCAACAACATATTGTCGTGCTGTCCTGTATCTCAGGGACAAACAATAGTAGAGAGAAGTGACATGCCTTTCTGCATAATGTGGAAGTACAAGTCAAGGAAGCAAATACAACTGCAACTCTATGGGAGATACATCCAGATGAAGTAGCTGCAAGGTACACACAACAAAATGGACACATGCTCAGTCAAATGCAAAGGAAGCTAGCATAACTGAACATCCTCTTTGTCTGCACAAAGAAAACTCAAGCTGCCACACATGAGATGAATCTACAGTTCATATCAGTGAGATAAGTCTAACACCATACATGCTGACATTGGACCACACAATATGGAATATTTACCATAACAAACATGACAAAATACAATGTATTAACAAACACATATCTATACAGTCAACATCTACCCTTGACCTGGATGACACCAGCACTATCCACAAAGTCAGATCTTGCAAAAAACAGCAAATGGATCAGCAAGCAGGCTGAAACACACCAAACTGTAGGCAGTCAACACAAATTATTCAGGAACAACATAAAGGAATAAAAGGAAATGCAGGATAAATGTGTACCCAAAAAACAACTATTTAGGTCTATTAAAGAGAAAATGCATTATAGCAAAGGCCATTGGCCAGTGCATGTTAAAGTCTCTGCACAGTACTGTGCCCACACTTGACTCCTATCACTGCCCGGGAACTTCTATAGGAAGGGGCATCAAGTGAGCTGCAGGCACTTCAGGGATCATCCTTCGGGGGTTGGATTTGCAATGGGTGGGTTTGGGAGGGGTGGGCTTTTTTTTTAGGACGTGTGAGAAAACTGGGCTGATTGCAGAAGCCTCCTAAATCTTTGTCCCCATTTTTCACTTTTTGCTGGTGTTTTCCTGACTCTAATAGTGCCCTGGGTACTGCTAACCAGTCTAGGGCCTGTGCTCTGTATAAAAGGAGTATGCAAATTAGGCTAATTATAATTGGCCATGTCAACCTACCAATAGGTCCCTAGTATATGGTAGGACATGTAGGTTTAGGGAACCCAGCATAGGTGGTGCACCCATAGGTAAACTGCGGAGGTGCCCAGTGTCCTTTTAAAGACAGGTCTGCCTTGCTGGCTGCTTTTGAAGTAAAGTTATATGCAAATTCGACTTTGGAATTAAAAGTACTTCCAGAGTCTTAAACTACCTTATTGTTGTATATAAGTCAGCCCTAAGGTGTGCCCTAAGAGCCCCTAGGGCTGGATGCTAATCAACCATGAGTAGGGACCTTATAAAAATTGTTTTATAAACCCTGGTGCAGTAAAATAGCCAAATTTGTTTTCCCTCACTGTAGTGAATGGGCTTCATACGCTAAAATTGGGAGGCTTTATTTTAATTAATGAACTCGCAAAAACAGCTAACTACATCAACTTTGGTATCAAACTTATTATTATAATAAATCCAACAACTTACCATTGTTGAATTTAATATATCTTGTTCGGTGAACAAGTTTTAGTACTCTACCTGAAATTTGCCAAATTCAGCTCTGTAGTGCCGTTCTGTGATTGGCCAGCCTCTGGCAGCCTGGCAGGGCTGCCTTTATGAGGTGTGAAGTGGCCTGGGCTGAATACAAAGAATGTGCCTGGAGGAGGAGATCTGCCTCAGCAGATGGGGAAAACAGCATGGGGTGAGAGCAGCCAGATTGGACTTCAAAGGAGGGGAAGGACATTTGGAGCAGCTATCTGAGGACCTCCCCCATTTACTGCAAACCCAGACAACCAGGTGTCCTCTTCATTAGATTAGGAGAGGGCAGCAGAGGGATGTGTTAAGGATTTTTGGCCACACCAGTGTGTGGACTCAGCCAGACCCAACCTCCAAAATGCAGATTCTGATGTTTTAGATTTTTAAAGAATGTTGCTCCCGGGGGTTGATTTGTGCCACACTTCCCAGGAGGTGGTCATCCAAGAGGATGGGGGCCCGCCATGTGATTGCCGCCCCGCTGCTTTCCACCCCAGGAGCAAGGATAAATATGGCAGAGCTGCACCCACATCTCAGATTACTACAAGGAACAACATCAGAAGAAGCATAACTGCCCAGCTGGACCCCTGACCTACACCTGGACCCTGCACTCTGAGGGATAGCACCAGCTGCACACTTAGGCTTCACAACAAAAAGGGACTTTGCTTGGCTTCAACTAGTTCAAGAAGGAACTCCCTGCTTGCTAGGGGTGACACATTTCTAACCAGAGTCCCCTGCATCAAATCCTGAAGGAACTGACCAGCTTATCACTGCCCAGTGGTCATTTTGGAGTTTGAGCCAGGTTTATCCTGGGAGTTGGAGTCCAAGCCCTCAATGAGCAACTCAGAGCTTCTGGAACCTTGGGGGGAGCTGTGGACTCCTAAATGACCTTCAAAGACCTTCTGGAAGAAGATACAGAAGTTTGGAGAACTTTTGGAAAAAATCTCCATAATGGGACCGACCCGATGTCGTGAGTCAAGCCAGCTTACATCAATTATGATCCGGCCTGACTTGCAGGTTCGATCTGGTGAAAAGCTCCGGAGCCACAGACTTCTAGGATTTCACCAGGTGCTCCTGGAAAGGCAACCCAATGATGTCAACTTGAAATCAGCTTGCTGTGGAGGGACGTCTGACGTCAAAGAGAAAAAGCCCCAAAGATGTGACAAAGTCCAAATGTAAAAAGTTGACTGGGACATCCTGCGCAGTGTACCTGAGGAGAGCTCCAGGGATGTCGGATCCAAATTCAATTTTGGCCAAGATGAAGATTTCTGTCCGGAAAAATCATGAGTCCAAAGGTAGAATTCTTCACCAAGGTCTCCTGTGATGTGTATCCGAATAGGGCTCCAGGAAAGTCGGGTCAGATTGATGACTTCGTCCCGCTGAAAAAAAATCTTCAAGAAAAAGACTGAGGCCCTCATTACGGCTTCAGCGGGAAGCCGCTACAGCCAGCATACCACCAGTACGGGCAGTATGCTGGCCTCTTTAGTATGTTTTTTTCACTGAGCCAGCGGGCTAAAACATTGTTTTGCCCACTGGACAGGCAGAAAACTCACCACAACACTGACGCCGGCTTGTAATCGAGCCAGCAGCAATCTTGTGCTGCATAGGGTGCAAAAGCACCCGTCGCGCATTTCACAGCCCGTAATTCGGGGCTGTCAGTGGGGGGCCCTGCACTGCCCATGCCAACTGCATGGGCAGTGCAGGGGCCCCCATGGAGCCTCTGATGCCCCCTTTCCCCCAGCCTTTGCATGGCAGTGATACCTCCATGCAAAGGCTGACGGAAAGGGGACTCGTAATCCCTGGGGCAGCGCAGATTGCAGCACTGCCCTGGCAGATTGCGACTGCTGAGACCACCAGGCTCTCGACAGACGGCAATCTGGCGAATCCGGCGGTCGGACTGTGGCCCATCTGCCACGGTCATATTAGGGTGGTTGGACTGCCATCACAAGTGTGGCTGTCTTCGGACCGCCAGACCCGTAATGAGGGCCTCAGTCTGAAGGTAAACTTTTGACTGAGGGCGCCTACTTGCTCTAGCCGAGCAGAGCTCCATCACATTTGGCCTCAAACTTTGACCTAGTCCCGGTCTAGTGCGACAAGATGACCAGATTGGAGCTTTTGAGTTCTATCTGCTAGAAACATTAATCTGTTAAAAATTCATATCTCCGGATCCCCTTAACTGATTTTAATCATTTTGGTGTAATTTTAGAGATAAAAATATAATCTATTTTTTATATATTGGTGTTGTTTTTTTATTGAGTTTTGTGTTTTACTTAGTCACAGTTTTGTGCTTTTTTGAATGCTTTACACACCAGTCTCCTAAATTAAGCCTTGTCACTCATTACCAAGCTACCATTGGTTGAGCTGGGATTAATTTATTGAGTCCTAACTGGACCTAGTGGGGGAATGGCCTATTGCTAAGTCTAGGTACTTACCAATAATCCACTTTCCAACAGGAGGGGTGGGCTTCTTCTGGGGGATGGGTATGGCTGCTTGCAGGGGGGCAGGCATGACAGGGGAGGACTTGGATGTTGTAAGGATGGGTTGAGATATGGGTTGAGGACTGTTGGGTTTGGGAGTGGGGATGGAGGGAACAGGGAAAAGGGCAAGCTTGAAAAGGAAACTTTCCTTTGGAACACTGAGACAATTATCAGAAGGGGCTGGGGATTTGGAGGTTGAAGGCGAGGTTATCTGGTGTGTGGATGTAGATGTCTTGGGTGTGTGCATGTGTGAGGTATGCTTGAGTTTGGGTGATGTTTGTTGCAAGTATGAGTGTGGGTGTTTGCATGTCTCGGGAGCTGGGAGGTAGAGGTGTTGGGTGATGGAGTGGTGGATGTGTGTCTGTTTCTTGAGGTGGTGTCTGTGGGTAAGCTAGATGTTGTGGATGTCTGTGTGTCTATTGGGGTGGCGTCTGCATGTATGATGGATGTGGTGGATGTCTCTGTGTCTGTTGGGGTAGTGTCTGCGTGTATGGTGGGTGTGGTGGATGTGTCACTGACTGTTGGGAGTGGTTGGGTGTCTGCTTAAATGGTGGCTGATGTTATGTTTGTGGGTGTATGTTGAGTGCCTGTGTGCTGGTGTGTCTTGTGGTGTTTGTGTTTATGTGTGTTGCTTGTGTCTGATGAGGTGGGTATGTGCAGATTAGTCTGTGTGCTTGGGATAGGTAGGGGAATGGGGGATTTGGATTGGTAAGAGAGAGGTAAAGGGGGACAGAATGTAGGGGGTGACTGGCTGCCATCAGTGAGGAGGCCAAAGTCTGAAAAGATCTCTGTAGGCCAGACATGGCATTATGAATGGATTCCAGGAACACATTGGTCTGCTGAAGTTGACTGGCCAACCCGTGGATTTGATTCACAATAGCAGTCTGATGCACAGAGATGTTCCTCAGGCGGTCAGTGGTCTCCTCACTCAGGGCAGCAGGGATAACAGGGGCTGGGGCGGATATGCCTGTGGCAAAGGAGATGCCTACCCTCTTAGGTGAGCGGGCATGGCCAACTGGGTAGTGAGCAACAGGGTGAGTGGCAATATAACTGGGGATGGCAGACAAAGATGGTACAGGAGTAGGTCCCAAAAGGTCCGCCACCACTAGGAAGTGGTCAGTGGAGGTAGAATCTGATGATGAAGATGTAGGTCCAGTCTTCTACGTTGCATGCTCCTTTCCCTCAGGGCCACTGGGCGCCTCCTTGTTGGTAATGTCTCGACTGGAGATACCATGGCCAGATGCCTCCCCATTTGTTGTTGATGCCACTGAGAAATCCAACTATGCCAGGGGAAGTCCACTTCAATGAGGGCCATTGAAGAACATTGCAGCCAATGGAGCACACTTTTGGGCTACTGAAGGGCACATTCTGCTGTCTGGACAGGGCTGGTGGAACCCTCCTCTACTCAAAATGTGTCAGACCACTGTGGCATGTTGAAGGCTCCACAACATCGTCCATACATCCCAGAGGAGGGGGAGCATGCAGTGCCACCAGGTGAGACTCCTGAAATGCAAATTGAGAATGACAGTGGTGAAGAGGAAGGAGCTGACTTGCAATAAGACCTCATCAACATAGCTGTTGCATGATTGTAAATATGTCACATTTTTAAGATGATGCAAAGTTTGAAATTGAAAAAAGATTTTAAAATGGGTTTGAAATCTAAGCCACCAAACAAACAAGAACATTTGTCTAATAATGGTTTAAGGTTTAAAGGTTAGTGATGTAGATTCTTCACCACCTTATATGAATTACAACAAGGAGAAGAGGGAAAAAATGTTGAACAGTTTTGGAAGAACTTAATATTGTGTATGCTATTAATGGTTTTCAGCCTAAATCTTGGTACACTCCTATGCTTTTACATGATATGATTGATGCTTTCCATCAGGCTATGGTATCCGAATTGAAACATTTTAGAGCCAAAGGCACAAATTCTAAGTGTAATAGCAGCTGAGCACAACACAAGGGAATTGAGTCTCTATCTAAAGTTAAGGAGATAGTAACATGCCATGCTGATAAAGGAGGAAATATAGTGATTTTACCCAGGAATTTGTATCTGAAGGAAGCCTATAGGTAGTTAAATGGGCCAGGATGTTATGAGAGAATAACACAGTTACAGACTACTGGGATTTGTTGAATATGTGGAAAGACAAGGGGATAATTTCTCTTCCTTCCCTCTCCCTAGTTGGGCACGGTAGACTTTGAGTTGTGTTGGGTCTTCTTATCTTGCAGGGATGTTGGGACACTTTCTCGTGACTGTATTTCACTCCTACAAATACGAGATGAAATCCTGACAGAACTGTCATCTCAAAATCCTTTTTCAGTACTTACTAACAAAAATACACAAATCCCTAGGTAATCCTCCCGGGAGGCCCATTGTACCTTTAAGAGAAAGTCTACTAGAAAATACATCCAGATATATTGACTTCTTCCTAAGACCTTTTATCAATGCTCTTCCCTCACATACTAATCATACCAAGGACTTCCTAAAAAAGATTGAATGGATTCATTGGGAGGACAATTTCCTCCTGATGACCCTGGATGTCAAATCATTATATACATGCATTAAACACGAGGATAGAATCAGAGCAATTGAAAATTTTCTGAGAGCCAGAAAGTTTTCACTTTATTCCCATACTCAGATTCCAGTACAAATGAAGAAATTCTGCCTACACAATAACATTTTCATGTTTAATAGAGAGATTTACAGACACAGTACAGTGATAAGCACGTGTTTTGCCCCCAGCTACGCCATCTTGTTGATGGGCTGGTGGGAGTAACAGGTGTCCACTAGCCCCGAGATTGACATGGAAAACATTAGGATGTGGATAAGATTTATGGATGATCTGGTTTTGCTCAGAAAGCACAGTAAGGAACATGCTAATGGCTTTATGAAGAGGTTAAATGTTAATGAGTACAACTTGGAGTTCTCATGTCACATCAGTGAGTCTAAAATATCCTGATCTTGAAGTTGTGGTGGAGGAAAATAAGCTTACCTGAAAACAGTACAGAAAACCCACATAAGGGAACACTCTACTCCGTGCCATAAGAGCCACCCTGAACAATTTTAGCTGAGTATCCCTTATGTGGAACTGGAAATAGCCAACTGTGACTGTACCAAAGAGAGTGACTGCCAAATTGAAGTGTCTTGCAACAGAGTGAAAGGCAGGGGATATCTTGTCTGAGTGTAAAAAAGAGCTTCAACTAGAGTATTTTCCAAATCCCAAGAGGAAATTCTATTTGGCCTCAAAAGAATTGACAATATATCAAACAATATGCTTCATTGGTACATACAGTACTGGTAGCTCACATGAGAAAAAGGTTTTAAAGAGGAATTGGAAATTGTTGAGATGTTATCCATCAATGGCAATTTGATAAGTGACAGACTGCACTTGACCAATAGAAAAATCAGATCCCTTAGTAACTTAGTCCTGCATGGGAACATCACCACAGCTACCTTGACAGGAGCAGATAAGATTGAAGGTCTTAGGGGCTTTTACATTTGTTGGAAATGTAAGGCCTGATCCTACTACTGCAATCGTAAGGAATACACAACTGATAATTTCCAACAAAAACAGATTACTCAATTTATCGCTTGTGCGACCAATTTTGTGGTTTACGTACTAGAATATTAATGTGACTTCAAGTGTGTGGGGTCCACAATACTTGAACACATAAGAGCGATCATGAATTTGGACCAACACTATCTATTTGCCAGACATTTTAAACAGGAACATTTTAGCTTTTGGAAAATGTTAAAGTACTAGGGGAATCAAAAAGTAGGAGTAAACCACCACAAAGGTGGACATAGAAAATTACAATTAGGGAGAAGGGAATCATGGTAAATTATTGAACTGAATGCTAAGGTACCAAATGGTCTGAATGTCAATGAGGAATTACATGAACACCTAGCTTTAATTAGCAATCTGAATAATGTCAAAGATATTCTTTAACCTTTGTTTCCATTGAGCTTTTGTTTTTAAATTCCAGTCCAGGAAATGATAGCCTGTGTTTTCCCTTAGGAGAAGTAAATGGGACTCTCTGAACCTCACCGGGTGACAAAAGGCTGTCTCAACTGAGTCACCCTACCCAGCTCTTCTGTGGTCTGAACACTTCTAAGCAGTTTGCCTTTCCTATGAAGCTTATGGTATATTTTGAATACTGTCTTTTGTATTATTCTTTCACTCCTTTGTGGTTCAGTTGCACAAAGAATACAGCTCAGTTGATGGGGGACCACTAGGGAAAGATTATGCATTATGATGTCTAGTACTGTATATATTGTGCACTACTATCAGTGTCACTATTTTGGGGTATGACTGAATGTGATTGCATGTGGCTGTGGTTTACTTAACAAGATGATGGAGGGTGATCTTGCAATTCCATATGATTATTGCCCACTTGTGCTTGATTTTTTTATTTGGAATATACTAGGAATTTAACTGGTGAATTCACCCACACAGAGGGGGTGCCCTTTAGAGATTATAGCCCTTTCTGTATATTTGACCTCTGAAACCCTAACCCAGGATGACCCCTTTAGATCAACAATACATGTTTAATGTTTTTCCTATCTGGTTATTTTATTTCCAGGCACTTAGATAAATTTCACCCACTTGGGCCTTTTCATGTTAGGTAATTCATTATAGTTAAAAATATGTCTTTAACTACATCACCCAGTATAAGGCACGAATGGCCATCTATCGGAAAAGTACACCTTATTTTGTAACTGTGTGACACTTTCCCTTCTACCTCACACTAACATGATGGCTGCAACTAAGATGAAACACACTTTATTTTACATTTGCCATTTCATACCTGTGTTTGCTCAATATAAAAATCTCACAAAATTTACTTCACATGAATGAACACAAGTTTAGTAACTTGTGCATTGTACTGGATTGGACTACTTATATCGTTTTCACTCCACTCTAAGATGTCCAAAATATATAATGCCTTTTGCTATACCCGTTATCTGAGTCAGTTTTTGTTATCATAATGGCTTTTTTGTTATTATGATGGGTTCTTAAAATGGATGCTTTATGTATGTTGTCATCAGCATGAAGAAGGATGCAGTGCTGAGATGTTTCACTTGCGTTGGTGTCTGATGCGCTATGAAATACACTGTATGCAGAGCCTTGAGTGAACATGTTTCTTCAATGAGGAGGGTTGAACCTCAATATATATATATACAGTATATATATATGTATGTGTATATATATATATATATATATATATATATATATATATATATATATATATAAAAAACAAAGCATACAGGGATGTTATAGTTATATATATATAAAAAACAAAGCATACAGGGATGTTATGCAAATTCGACTTTGGAATTAAAAGTAGTTCCAAAGTCTTAAACTACCTTATTTTTACATATGTCACCCCTAAGGTGTGTCCTATGTGCCCCTAGGGCTGGGTGCCATGTAACTATAAGCAGGGACCTTCTAAAAATAGTTTTATAAGCACTGGTGAGGTAAGACAGACACATTAGTTTTAGTCCTCATTGTAGTAAATGGCCTCGATAGGCTAGAATGGGGAGACTTTAGTTTAATTTTAAAAGTCCCCTTAGGTAACAGATACCTCAAGTTTGGTTTAAAATTAATTGTTATAATATATCCCACAAAATCTAGTTGCTGGATTTAATATAACTTGTTCAGGTAAAGAATTTTAAACTTTACCTAAAAAGTTGCCAACTTCAGCCCTGCAATGTTTTTGCTGCTTTGCTCTGATTGCCCAGCCTATGGCAGCCTGGCCAGGATGCCTTGATGAGGTGTGAAGTGGCCAGGCTCAACACAAAGAGATGTGCCTGGGGGAGGAGATCTTCCCTCAGCAGATGGGGAAGCAGGAAGGGGGAAGGCTGCCAAACTGGTCTTCAAAGGCAGGGAAGGATATTTGGAACAACCCAGCACCGCCCTCACATCCTGCAAACCCATACAATTAGGTGCCCCCTTGATTAGATTAGGAGAGGGCAGGAGAGGGTGTGTTTAGGATTTTTAGTCACACCAGTGGGTGGGCTCAGCCAGATGTAACCTCCAAAAATCATTTTGAGCCATGATGGATTTTTGAGGAATGTTGCTCCCTGGGATTGATTTTTGCCACACTTCCCAGGAAGTGGTCATCACAAGGGGAAGGACCCTGCACCTGATTGCAGAACCAGGACCCTCTTGTTTTTCCCCCTGGAGCAAGGATAAAACTGGCAGACCTGCACCCAGACCTCAGATCCCTACAAGGAAGTACTACAGGAGAAGAAAGACTGCTCTGCTGGACCCCTGGCCCGCACCTGGACGCTGCACTCTGGAGGACTGCACCAGCTGCGCACACGGGCTTCACCACAAGAAGGACTTTGCCTGGCTTCAACTGGTTCAAGAAGGGACTCCCTGTTTGCTACAGGTAAAAACTTGCTAACCAGAGTCCCCTGCACCAACTCCAGAAGAAATCGACCAACTGACCACTGTCCATTGGCCAAAACACGAGTTTGAGCCAGGTGCATTCTGGGAGTTGTAGTCCACACCCTCAAGGAACATCCCAGAGCTTCTGGAACCTTGGGGTGAGCTGTGGACCTTAAAGGAACCTTAAAGGGGCATCTTGAAGAAGATCCAGAAGTTTGGAGAAGTTTGGAGAGCTTTTGAAAAAAAAGCTCCATAGAGGGACCGATCCGCGGCGGCAACTCTAGCTGGCTTGCCTCAACCGTGACCCGGCCTGACTTGCAGGTTTGTCCCGGTAAAGAAAATCTCCAGAAAAGTGACTAAGTCCGAACATAGGAAGTTGACCGGTACCTCCCAGGCAGTGTATCCGAAGAGGGCCCCAGGGACGTCGGATCAAGATTCAGGTTTGCCCTGGCTGAAGGATTTTCATCTTGAAAAAAATGACTAAGTCTGAAAATCCCCACCGAGGGCTAATGCGACACGTAACTGAGAAAGAGTTCCAGGAGGTCGGACTAGACTGACAACTTGGTTCCGCTTAAGAAAATCTTCAAGAAAACAACTAAGTCCGGAAGTAAACTTTTGACCGAGTCCTCCTGCGTGCTGTAGCAGAGCAGGGCTCCATCGCGGTTGGCCTCAAACTTTGACTTTGCCCTGTCGATTTGCGACCAAGGCCCGTATTTATACTTTTTGACGCTAAACTGCGCTAACGCAGTTTAGCGTCAAAAAGTTTAGCGCCGGCTAACGCCATTCTGAAGCGCCATGCGGGCGCCGTATTTATTGAATGGCGTTAGCCGGCACTAGCAGACCGGCGCTGCCTGGTGTGCGTGGAAAAAAAACACGTACACCAGGCAGCGCCGGCGTTGGGGAAAATGGCGTTAGGGCGTCTTAAAATGGTGCAAGTCAGGTTGACGCAAAAAAATCGCCTCCACCCGATTTGCGCCATTTTTAACGACGCCCAGACGCCATTTACATGACTCCTGTCTTAGTAAAGACAGGAGTCATGCCCCCTTGCCCAATGGCCATTGAGGCATGTAGGGGGGCACAAATCAGGCCCCCCTATGCCAAAAAAATATATAAAAAAAATAAAAAATTATACTTACCTGAACTTACCTGAATGTCCCTGGGATGGGTCCCTCCATCCTTGGGTGTCCTCCTGGGGTGGGCAAGGGTGGCAGGGGGGGTCCCTGGGGGCATGGGAGGGCAGCTGTGGGCTCATTTTGAGCCCACAGGTCCCTTAACGCCTGCCCTGACCCAGGCGTTAAAAAGAGGCGCAAATGCGGGTTTTTTTGCCCCGCCCACTCCTGGGCGTGATTTTTGCCCGGGAGTATAAATACGACGCATTTGTGTCGCAGTCATTTTTTTGGACGGGAACGCCTACCTTGCATCTCATTAACGCAAGGAAGGCGTTCACGCAAAAAAATGACGCTCTTTCCTCATACTTTGGCGCTAGACGCGTCTAACGCCAAAGTATAAATATGGCGTTAGTTTTGCGCCGAATTTGCGTCGAAAAAAAAGACGCAAATTTGGCGCAAACGGAGTATAAATATGCCCCCAATTTACCAGATTGGCGCTATTCCTTTCTAAGCATTAGAAGCATTCAATCTCTGGTTCCCTTTATCCGATTTTATTCGTTTTGGTGTCATTTCAAAGCTAAGAATATTTCCTATTTTTATGAACTGGTTTTTGATTTTTTAATCTGTTTCCTGTGTTTTATTTAATTACTGTTTTGTGATATTTGAATGCTTTACGCTTTGTCTCCTAAATTAAGCCTTGTTGCTTGTTGCCAAGCTACCAAGGGTTGGGCTAGGTTTAATTTATTGAGACCTAACTGGACCTTAGTGGAGGTTAGTGGCCTATTGCTAAGTGTAGGTACTTACCTGCCCTTACTAATAACCCATTTTCCAACACTCTTCAAATGCTTTAGTAATGGTCTCTGCATGAGATTAGAAGCATTGAAAATACTAGTGGTAGGTAGTGTGTGTGACTTTGTATGCAAGGGCATAGATCACAAATTTCACACAGATAACTGCTAAAGGGATCTTATGTATTTTGTGTACATTTTGTTACCATTATGAACAGTTTACAGGACAGGTTTGCCTACTCCTTATTTTGACATTTAAAACAAATATAGAATGAATTTAAACATGTAATTTTACTCACATTTATATTTACTACTACATATAGGTAAAAATCTACACTTTTTTGCTATTTACCATCTCCGAGTGTAGATTTGCACCTGAGTGTATACTTACATTTCTCCAACCCTTGATGGGACCTCCTTCTGTTATATGGTTCAGACGAGACTAGTGGGACTCTGTATATGACTTCAGAATATAGAGACTTGGTCTGCCTATGTAATCAGCCATTGTTGGTTTCTATCAGCTAGCTCACAGTATTCTATCCAAGCCCCTAATCAGACCATGGAAATAGATGTTATGTCTAACCTTGAACATGACAATGATTCCCCACAAATTCGTGGAGACAGATCTAACGTTTTTGTTTGGCCACTCTTGCATGTCCAAGGTAACCACAAGAAAGATACAAACATTGTTTTTTCAAAACATATATTACAATGATCGTATGCTTGCATAAAAAGCATGAGCTGTGGTTATCAGAAGGATGAGACATGTTACTGTAATCAGCATTGCTAAGATGGTAAACAATATAAACAAATCAACCATCTTAATTGTTACACATTTTTCCCAATTCCTATCTATATCTGATACTATATAAAAAACAGCACTGTGGGAATATCCTTCTAAAAGGGCATATGAGATAGTCTAACCCCCATACCTTGATCTTAGATGTGAGTGTGAGACTTAGCATTCTTAGTGTGGGCTCCCCTAACCTTTTGCCTATGTTTCTCAAGTTGTTGATGTGTGCTGGACTCTGTTTTTGCTGTTTTTGTTACTCTGGGCACTTTACCACTGCTATCCAGTGCTAAAGTGCAGGTGCTCCTATGTAAAATGTATGTGTAATTGGCTTTCCATGATTGGCATATTTGATTTACTGGAAAGTCCCTAGTACAGTGCACTAGAGGTGCCAAGGGCCTGTAAAACAAATGCTACTAGTGGGCCTGCAGCACTGGTTGTGCCACCCACATTAGTAGCCCTGTAAACATGGCCCAGACCTGCCAGAGCAGTTTCTGTGTGTGCAGTTTTAAAATGCCAAATTCGACTTGGCAAGTGTACCCACTTGCCAGGCCTAAACCTTCCTTTTTGGTACATGTAAGACATCCCAAAGGTAGGCCCTAGGTAGCCCCATGGGCAGGGGGCAGTGTATGTTTATGGTGGGACATATACTAATGTATTTTAAATGTCCTGACAGTGAAATACTGCTAAACGTGGTTTTCACTGTTGCAAGGCCTATCTCTCTCATAGGTTAACATGGGGGCTGCCTTTGAATATTATTAAAGCTCAAATTCCCTTTGGGACTAGATTGACATGTAGAGTTTGGGGTCTCTGAACTCACAATTTTAAATTACATCTTTTAGTGAAGTTTGTTTGGAGATTGTGTGTTTGAAAATCCTACTTTTAGAAAGTAGGTATCTTCTTGCTTAAACCATTCTGTGACTCTGCCTGTTTGTGTATTCCCTGTCTGGGTTAGTTTGACAGTTGGGCTGTTTGCACCTCTCTCTAGACAATTACACAAAGGGAGCTGGGGTGCATCCTGAATATCCTGATGAACCATCTATGCTAGGAAGGAGGGGAGGAGTGGTCACTCACACCTGAAAGGGCTGTGCCTGCCCTCACACAATGCAGTCTTCCACCCCCTGGTGTGTGTCTAGGGCCTGGCCTGGGCTAGGCAGGATCTTACAAACAAGAGGGACTTTCCTTTGAAGTAGGCCTACTTAAAAGGCAGAAAGGAGTATAAGAAGATGACCAAAACCCCCTGAAAATTAGATCACTCCTAGATTTCAAGAGGAACCTCTGCCAAGTTGTTGCTTCTGCCTGTGGAAAAAGGGGCAAAGACTGGACTCTGCTGTGTATTCCTGTGTGAAGAAGAATCTCCAAGGGCTTAAACTGATTTTGCCTCCTGTTGTTGAAGTTTCAGGACCATCAAAGACTTCCCCAGCCAGTATCTGGACTCTCTGCTGAGATTCCTACCCTGCCAAGTGGTGCCCTATCCGGTCCCTGGGCCCTTGAGAGGTGAAGCTGGCAGCCAAGAACTGAAAATCCATGCACAGACCACCATGCGGGGGAATTTTCGAAGCACCTTCCGTGACATGGCTGATAAATGACATGCCGCCGGATTTGCGGCTGAAATCAACGCTCCACCTGCATCTTGGCTGGAAGATCAATGCAAGATGGTCGGGGAAACAACACACAACACCTGCTAACGGAGGCTGATCTTGACGCAAACCCAATGCAGCGCGGTTTTGTGATACCGTGCAACCGGATTTTCAACACAACATTGCTTGGCGCGGAAAAACAATGCAAAGCCTGCCCGGACCCAAAGTCCGCATCCGGATTGACGCATCGCTTTCTTGGAGGAGAGAAGAAACGAAGCACGCTGACCCGACCGGAGGAGTAATGATGCACTGTCTCGCTTGTGAGTGAGATATCGACGCATCGCTGGCCTTTTCCGACGCACACCTGTCCATGTGGTGTTATTTTGATGCTACCCAGGTATTTTTGTACGCTAACAACGTTCTCACTGTTTTCTACAGGATTTATGACTCTTTTGCTTTTCAAATTCATAACTTGATTGGTGTATGTTGGAGTTTTGTTGTTTTGGGGTTGTTATTTTAGATAAATATTGCCTATTTTTCTAAACCTGTGTTGTGTCATCTTGTAGTGTTTTCACTGATTTACTGTGTGTGTTGGTACAAATACTTTACATATTGCTTCTCAAGTTAAGCCTGCCTGCTCGTGCCAAGCTACCAAGGGGATGAGCGGGGATTAACTGAGGGTGATTCTCCTTTACCCTAACTAGAGTGAGTGTCCTTGCTTGGAAGGGGGTAACGTGACTGCCAACCAAAGACCCAATTTAACAGTGAGGAAGCCAGTCTTCGTCACCAGGTCATCTTCTTTAGGAGGATTGAGGTTGAAGTCAGCAGGGCTGCAACTCAGTCACAGTTCACAACGGTTCCA
The DNA here is from genome assembly GCF_031143425.1 of Pleurodeles waltl. Taxonomy (NCBI): domain Eukaryota; kingdom Metazoa; phylum Chordata; class Amphibia; order Caudata; family Salamandridae; genus Pleurodeles; species Pleurodeles waltl. The sequence goes on along the minus strand of NC_090437.1, from coordinate 218,607,705 downwards.
TGATCAGCTGGGAAGAAGTGCTCCTCTCAATGAGTGTGGCACGGATGCTGTTCATATAATAACTCTTTTCCCATCGTACTTTGACCGAGGTTCAGAACAGCCACTTTAGTTGACCTGCAAAAGGCAAGTTGTTTTGTAATGAGTACAGAAAAAGAAAACAATGCATTGCGTTCTGATTGTACATCCGTGAACTGAATGTGCAGACTACTAAGAGACAATGCCTACCACAAATAAAATGCATAAAAAGGCACATTCTAGTGTTAGTAGAAAACTTTGTGAAAAAGTCACTATTAGCAAAAGATGTGAAGTTTAAAACGTGAATCTAAAATGGAGACCTATTGCAGGCCATGCAACATTTCAAAAGCATTTACTAGTGTAAAGTTACTGTTAGTAACTTTTCACACATAGGTGGAATTCTCCACCACTAAAGTAGAGCTGTCCCTATGGGAAAGTAAAAGGAAAAATAATCATTACCCAATAAAAAATGTTAAGCAAACTATATAATGTAAAATAAATACAAATATTTCCTCATAACTTTGAACTAATAAAATAAATGGTGGGAACATTATTAAATGTGAATTAATTAATTCATAAAGTAATTTAATGCATAAATAATATCTCCTAAAGAACAATTTAAAGGAATTCCCACTACGGTTACATTTTAATTTGATGTATTAAATTTTGTTAAAAGTTAAGTAAATAATTCATTTGAATAGTTTTTTTTGTTTTTTAAAAAACGTTTAGCCATTTAATTTTTTATTTTTTTTTCAAATTGAACACATTATTACAATTTAAAATGATTAAATAATTATTGAATATATATTACTAAAGTATAAATATTAAGATAAACTGAATAATAATATTTTTGTTTCCTTTGGGTGGGTTATTTTAAGTCTCTGTCTCCATTTTTTTCTTTTGGAGTGTGTTGTCATTGGACGTGTGTAGTGCTGGACCTACTCCAAGGCTGAGCTGGAGTGCATTTACAACTGCTTTAGGAACTTTTTGACTGTAGTGTTTTAGATGTGTAGTGTGCGGATAGCAATGGGCTTATACTTTTATGGGTGGGTGTTTTGTTTGCTTCTTGCTCTCTACATCACACTCATTTAAGAGCAAATATTCCTTATTTCCAGCCCACCGTTACTACGAATATGTACCCAATGTCCTTGGTGATCTCTGCAATGAAAGCATAGACATGGGGAAGGCAGAGATCATGATCACTCATGTCAAGACAGTGATCTTGGCCTGCTGCAGCACTCTAGGATGCTGAAGAAAATCTTCAAGTGGCTGCCAGACAACAGCAGAAAAACAATCATCCAAGCCCTCATCACCAGCAGACTATGCTATTAAAACACCTTGTACCAGGGATTACCAACCAGCTCACATGAAGACTGTAGACCTTTGGTTCTCAACCTGTGGTCAGCGGACCCCCAGGGGTCTGTGACACATTCCTAGGGAATCGGCAGGCCTGTGCCGGCAGGAAGGCCCTTCTCTAGCTGGTGCCTATACAGAAACACGTTCATGTTTTTATATTTGTTAGTTAATTTGTGCAGCAGCTTTAAAAGTACTGCAAAGTATCTTGTAAGCTTTTCGACAAAAATAAAAGGCAACTTGTGATTAATGTACCTGCTCGAGACAGATGGGAGTTTTGTCTAGTGGCAGTTTTGACTAAACTAAGTTACAGTAGATGGTTAATGCAGATGGTTAATATGCCTGCTGCAAAGAACGTGTGTCATGCACAGAAAAGTATATTATGTTCACAGCACAGTGGGTTACTGCTTTTGTCACTGAGAATCTTTTGTTACTGTGCAGTTCATTACTTATAATCGTAATTTAGCACAGTGAGCTATGAACGGCCAACAAACAACTGCATGGAACATATTAGAAAGTTATGTTTTTTCCCCAGTCTTTCATTATCATTATGCTGCTAAAAATGTTTGCTTGCTTAGGAATTCATTATTATTAAAGTCAACGCTAGCCACTGTGTTATGTTCTGTATCCTGAGTTTGTGCTTCTACAGACCAAGCACTCTTAGAAAATGCCCACCAGTAAGGATGTCATCTGAATTCTACACCTTGTAGTCCCCTGTAAAGTGCTCTGACACCCTGCACTAATATGAGAGGTGCTGTAAAACAAATGAAATGCATGCGACAGAGAGGCAATGAAGAGATGAGAGGCCCCTATAGTTTTACTTCCTTTCCCTACCACACATTATATCAAAAAACTATTTCAAATCTTATGTACCTAAAAAATAAAAACAAAAATCGCTTGGGAAATGTAGAATCTGATCTGAGATTTCAGCTTTCCTAAGTAAAACCAAACCTTGAAAAGTTAGTTGTCGAGATGCAGCACCAACCTTACCATTAGTTTTTCAATTTTTTGTCAATGTAAAATAATTCTATCTTTAATAATTTGAGTATTTGTTTTGTGTGTACTTGTTTGGGTATTTTTTTGTGAATTACTGTTTTAATGTTTGAAATTTAAATTTAAATGGTAGAAATTGCTTGGGGGTCCCCGGCTTCCATTAGTGATTCATTGGGGGTCTCAGGAGTTAAAAGGTTGGGAACCATTGCTGTAGACCGTCCAAAACACAGCAGCCAAACTAGTCATCAACTTTTCATTTCGACCAGAGAGTACACCACACCTTAGTGAACACTACGTCTTGACACAAGCATGAACATTTTACAGTTCTCACACACACCCACAGAGCTCTCCACAACACTGGTTCTGCCTACCTGAAAAGCCAAATTCACTTCCACCAACTTTCCAGACACCTCTGCTCTCCCGATCTCTCACTACGCATACACAAAAGCAGAGCAGGGGGCAGCGCCTTCTCATATCTGGTCCTGGAACGACCTCCCACTACACATCAGAGACTCTCTCTCTCTTCACTTTTGCAATAAGTTGAAGATCTGGCGTTTAGAGAAAGCATCAGGACTGGCCTCACACACTTGCTAGACAGCACCTGTATAGCCTCACTGCTGATTAGTGTGCTTAAAAATACCAAAAACATAACATAATGTAACATAAAAAAAAATAACTTAACAGGTCTGCGCACAAAAGCTTGTGAGTTGCATTTAGTTGTTTGTGGGTAGTACCACTATAGTACTACCATGCTTACTACAAAAAGCAGCTTTGCGAATTGGGCCCTATCATACCTGGTAGAACTGGATTCTATGTCACTGTTACTCCCCATCTTCTGTTACTGCAGTACGATGCATAATGTAAAATAAATAACGGGCTTCCCTCAATATGAGATCTTTTCTTCTTATTTCCTAGTACTCGGATCCTTTTATTATTCAGATAGGTTCATGAAAACAGCCATTTTCAAATGATTACAATCAGTGGGCGCCCAAGTGCCTAATATCAAGAAACCAAGTCTAATCTCAGACACACATTTAGATCATTGGAACAGGACTAAATTAGTTTATTATCTGAGTATACTCTTCATTGTGTTTCAAATAATTTTTCTCGTTGTGGTATAATAATACATTTTAGTTTTTAGATTCTTTCTTGTGTAAATCAAATGCATGAAACTGATAGATGGTTCTTCACTTCTGTAAGGCCTTTCAACAGTGTCTAGACAAAAGGCATAAGCGTCTCACCCAGCTCTTGCGGAAGCTAATGCACAGAGCAGGGAATGATTTATCAATATATATCCTGAAGAACAAACACAATATTCCTTTTAAGGTATCTGCCTTGGAAAGGAACAAAAGGGAGGTACATTTACAAAGACAGGAGAAAAAATAAATAAATGGTCCTTCATCCTTTCGATGCTGCTTTCTTCTTAATAGTCCATTTCTGACATTTTCAAAGCAGTAGTAAGTATAACTGAACACTTTATTCATTACACTTTTGTGGGTGAAATGAAAAGTCAGGATTGCCGCGATTATCAAGCGCAAGAGCGGTTGATTTTCACTCAGATAACATCCAGCACCTGCTGGTTAGTCATGGGTACGTGAAGGGGATCGCTCCCATTTCAAACACCGCTCTCCGGGGACGGCTTTCTGCTCTATGAGTGCAGCTGAGCTGCGCAACGTTTGCTCTTATGGGGCTTCACACAATCTTTCGGAACATATTAGTGTAAAGTCCCGTATTATGACCGTATTATGACCCACACATAGAAGCCCACCACTATACAGATAAATGCACAAGTCCGTCAGCCCAAAGGTCAGTGATAAAATGGCAGTACCAAAACCCACACTGTTACGCCAACAGAAATACGCCCACAGATTTATAACCCACAAATCACCGTGGCGGACAGTCAACAGCGGTAAACCATTGGTACATACCGCCACGCTCACAATACACACACACCCATAAAAAACAACAACATATTGGTCAATTTAAATACCACACAACTGATACCCATTCACACACCAAACCCACACCACTATAAAACACACACCCACATTACCCACAACCCTTTACCACTACAAAGAATTTGCAACCGAGAGAAAGACACACCAGGAACACCCACAGAACCAGAGTCACAGAACACCATCACCCATACACCATCCACGCACCTCACAGCCCACACCCCAACACATCACCCCACACACCCTCACACACACCACACACACTACACCCATGGCACCACAAAGACACCCTAGGTTCTCTGAGGAGCAGCTAAGGGTCATGGTGGAGGAAATCATCCGGGTAGAGCCACTGCTATTCGGGACACAGGTGCAGCAGACATCCATCGCCAGGAAGATGGAGCTATGGCAGAGAGTCGTGGACAGGGTCAACACAGTGGGACAGCACCCCAGAACAAGGGATGACAGCAGGAAGAGGAGGAACAACCCACGGGGAAGGTGTGTTCCGTGGTTGCAAGACACCAGATAGCTGTACAGAGGATTGGCGGTGGACCCTCACCACCTCCCCCAGAACTAACAACATGGGAGGAGCAAGTCTTGGCGATCATGCATCCTGAGGGCCTGGCAGGAGTAGCAGGAGGACTGGACTCTGTTAAGTCAGCCTCCTCGACCTGGGGGAAAACAATGTAGCTGCGCATGTGTTTCATCAGGGCACACAATACTCTGGTCAGCACGTTTGAAAACATAGGCCGTGACATCCCTGCTGCCATGGCCACTGTTGCTTGGAAGGAGCCACTTGCCAAGAAATGGAGCACTGATAGGACTTGCACCAGAGGGGGGATCCCAGTGGGGTGACGTATAGCAGAAATCATGTCTGGCTCCAATTGGGCTCACAGCTCTTGGGTTGTGGCCCTATCAATTCTGCAGGTGAGGATAATGTGCCTGTCATCCATTGTTGTCGGGTACATGGGGGGATGTCTCCATCTCCTATTCATCCACAGAGGTTGAACTCTAGGGTGAAAAACGGTGAGCAGATGGTCATATTCAAACATATCCTCAGAGTAAAATGCCTGGCATGTTCTGACAGAAACAGTATGTGAACGTGTAATTCCGTAAATGTGCCTATGTCTGTTGTGATGCAGTTAGGTGCCATTGCTGGCCCCACTTGAAATGGCGGCCTCCTGACCTGTGTGGAGGGACAAGTGGAAATGAGGTAATTCCACTGACGTTGTGCGCCATTGCGTGAGGCGGTCGAGGACAGCCGTGTAACACCTCATTGGTTATCATTGGACCATATGGGTTCCATTTACCAATGGTGATGTACGCCGGTGGTGACGGTAAGCACCGCCGTGGACGTGACCCCCATTTTCTGTATGTTCACTCACTTGCTACCTGACCTTCAACAGGAGAGGACCCACACTTCAAGTGCTGCTGTGACCTATGTCTGGAAGTGACCATGGTCCGAGTGTCTGGGGAAAGGGCCCCTGCCTTTACTTCAGAGGAGTTGGAGAGAGTGGGGGATGGGGTCCTACCCCAGTACCATTTACTTTATGGTCCTCCAGACCAACAGGTGAGTACACTGTGAGCACGATGCATGAATGCATGGAGTGCTTGTGTAAGGGGGAGTGACTGAGGGGTCCTGGGCAGAGTGCTGCATGTATGGTGGTCAATGTATGTATTTAAGGGGATGGGAGGGATATGGTGGGCCATGAGTGTAACAGTCCGGATGGTATGACTAATACCTTTTGTTTATGTATCTTTTCCCATCAGAAAAATGATATTTGGGTGCCATCGCCAAAGAGGTGTGGACTCTGGGGGTCTTTGACAGGCGGAGCGTCCACTGTCACAAACGGTGGGAGGACCTGTGCCGCTGGGTAAGGAAGACAGCGGAGGCCCAGCTGGGGATGGCCCCCCAACGAGGAAGGGGTGCCTGTCATACCCTGACCCCCCTGATGTTCCGCATCCTTTCAGAATCAGAAAGTAGCACGTGTTGAGGTGTTATCTGGGTTGGGGATGTGGGTCTGTGGGTGCCCTTAGGCCAGGATGAACATGGCAGGGTAGGTTCCATGATGGGCAGGGTCTCATGCACTCCAACCCCAAATATGCTAGTGGAGATCTACTACTCAGCAGGTTCCTGTAGGGTTCAGCTGTGCTGCTATTGGTGTTAGGCATTGTATTCCATGACCTGTTGACTAGCATTGTAACTGGTAGTGCATGGCCTAGTGCATAGGGCTGTTCCCTGTGTGTAGTGTGCGCCAACGGTGGTGTTGTTGCTGGCATTGACCAAGTGTATCCTCTGTCTCTCCCCCCCTTTTTGTTTTGTCACCCTGTCCTTGTGTGCATTAGCATCCTCTGACACAGGAGCAGAGGCACTGGCGACGGAGGGAGCTGCTTCCCACATGGCCCATGAGGTCGAATCCACCGACGGTGAGGGCACCAGTGGGACGGAGGGCGAGGGGAGCACCACAGCGGAGACAGGAGGGGACAGTTGAGACAGCGACACCTCCTCCGATGGAAGCTCCCTGGTGGTGGTGGACACCTCTGTGCCAACCCCAACTACAGGTACAGCCACCACTTCGTACCAGCAACACCCTCCCAGCAGCCCCTCAGCATGTTTCCTGTACCCCCTCACCCAGAAGGGTGGGCATCTCCTTCACCCCAGACACCTTAGGCCCTGCCCCAGTCAGCCCTGCTGCTCTCAGTGAGGAGTCTATTGACCTCCTGCGATCCATCTCTGTTGCGCAGTCAACCATAGTGAATGCCATCAAGGGTCTGGCAGGTCATTTGCAACAAACAAATGCATTCCTGGAGGGCAATCACTCTGGCGTGGTGACCCAACAGAGATCATTTCAGGCTCTGGCCAACTCACTGATGGCAGCCATTGTCCCTGTCTCTAGCCTCCACCCTCCAACTTCCTCTACCTAGTCCCATTCCCCTCAACCCCAGCCTATCCCAAGCACACATTCAGAGCACAATGCACCCAAATCAACACACAGAAGAGGCTCAGGCAAACACAAGCACCACACTTCATCCCACAGGCACTCACACAAGCACCATCTAGATGCAGACACACCAACATCCCATAACAAAAACTATAGAGTGGGGGAGAGTTTGACTCAAACTACAGAGCCTGTGCCCCATACTGTATCCCTTTATTTATAGAACCATATACACAAGGAGTATGGGGTGTACTGAGGGGACCAGTGGCAAAGAGGTTGCTCTTAGTCCTAGAGTCCCAGAATTTGAGACTTGGTCGTGTTACAAGGGTAACTGTGAAGATGAAGAAAAGTTTCCTTTACGGACCAGGTGGTCTCATACACATTATAGTGTCTTGCTTCATCATATGACCACCTAGCCCCACCCAGGTAGGACAATGCCACCTGGGCTGACTCAACCTCCAAGTTAAAAGAACTAGGGGGGAGTACTGAAATTAGAATTAACCGGATAAACAAGGGATCCAGTGGTGATAGGGAAAATATAAAAATACCTAATCAGTCACCTGTGTAATGGTACACCTTTAATCGTGGTGACTGCTGGTATGGATAAAAGAAATGATGGGACACCTACTGAGAATAGAGACTCGAAAGGTCACCTAATTGTTGATGCATGGCCAACATGTTTCTGCCCGCTACAGAGAGCCAAAGGAGGTCTGGGGGCATTCGTCAGGGCCTGGGATCCCTAAATCTCTGTGTTAAATTAAATATTCATGTGAGGGGGGGACACCAACATCCACTGCCCCCACTGTGTCCCCCTCCTCCGCCTCAACTACCACCCTCCCAGTAACGTCTCCACTCACACCTACATGCACTACATCCTCATTCACTACCTCCATTTCCAGCACGCCTATCACTACATGCCCCTCACTGGTAGTCACCACCCCCACATCCATGCACACGTCCCCTGTGTCCTCTCCCACTGTGTCTGTGCCCCCTCCTCCCAAAGTACACAAACGCAAGCACTCAAGACACCCAGCATCCATCCACCTCACAACAGCATCCAGCCCATGCACCTGCACCCAAACACAGCAGACAGACACCTCCTACCACCACTCCCTCTTCCTCCACTCCCAAACCTTCACCCTCTTCCCGGCCCAATGTCCCAAAGAAGCTTTTCCTCTCCACCCTTGACCTCTTCCCTGCCCCTCCCCCCATCCTTCACTTCGGGCCAGGGTGGTCAGGACCCAGGCTAGCACCTCAGTCACCCAGGCCACAGCCACTGTCGTTTCTGCATCCACTGGAGTTGTGAGAGGCTCCGTGAAGGCACCCATCCACACAGCCAGTGTGCCTGCACCAGCTGCCAAGGGCAAAAAGGGAGTACCTGCTGTAAAATCCACAAAGGCACCACCAGTTGGCAGAAGCAAGGAGGTACCACCAGCTGTCAGGTGAAAGGAGGCACCAACAGCTGCCAGATGCAGGAGGCACCACCAGCTGCCAAGGGCAGGAAGGGAACACCAGCTGCCAAGGTCATTGACAAAGGCACAGACACTGCAGGTAGCATGGATGTGGAGCCTGGTGCTGGAGCAGCATCTGAACAAACACCAGCCACAGCAATTCAGCCGTCCGAGGCTGCATGAGAAGGGCTGGAGCTTCCCACACTACAGGCAGCACTGCCACCTGCACCGCCGCCAGCACCACCACCTGCACCGCCACCTGCACTGCCAGCAGCAGCAGCCCCAGTGGGCAGCCATCCAAGGCTGCAGAAGAAGGTCTGGAAGCTCCCCCCACCACAGGCAGCACCGCCACCTGCACCGCCACCAGCTTCGCCGCCTGCACGGCCACCTGCACCGTCAGCAGCACCACTGCTAGCAGCCCCTGTGGGCAGCCGTCCAAGGCTGCGGGAGAAGGGTTGGAGCCTCCCCCCACCTCAGGCAGCAATGCCACCAGCACCACCACCGCCACCACTGAGCAGCCGTCACCACCGGTGGGCAGTGTGTTATCGTGCCTCCATGGGCTGTAGTGCATCCTGGCCCCCTGCAAAGACTGTAGGTGTGTCACCCAGGTGAGATGCTGTGACCTTGCACCCTCCAAGATCTGCATCACAGGGCACAAGGCCATCTCCAGAACCAGTGGAAGAAGGCATCCTTGCCAGGATGAAGCACACTGGGCACAAGGCCCCCTCCAGAACCAGTGGAAGAAGGCATCCACTCACTGCATCCTTGAGAGACTGTGGCGTTGCACTCCCCAGGACCAAGCAGTGGGCAAACCACCCACTAGAGAGACTGGGGCTTTGCACACCCCAGGACATCACAGAGGGCATGTAGCCCCCTCCACGAGCAGTGGCGTTGTACCATCTTCCGGCTGAGGTGCCCTGCCTTCCCCCTGAGGTGCCTCTGTATTTTTGACCTGATGCCCCAGCAGTGTTCTCTCCGTATTGAGGCAGGAGTCAAGTGGGGCCTTGGACTATGTGATATGGCCCTTTGGGCCATGGTCAATTTGGACTGGGCAGTGTCCCTCCGTTTGTGTATATTGTAGATACTGTTTTGTGCTTTGAGGACGTATTTATTGAAATGTATATTATTACACTGACTTTACTCACTTCCTTTTGTCCGTGTGTTATTCCTGAAGGGTACGGGGTGGATATGTACTGTTGTTGCATCTGTTTGTGTGTATGTTGTTGGGGGTGGGGGTGGGAGTGTTGCTTGTTGCGTGTGTGTCACTCTCTTTTTCCTCCCCCCTCCCTTGTGTGCTAGGTGCGATACTCACCGTGGTCGTCTTCACTGCCGTTCGTGTTCCTGGTGTAGGAGGAGGTAAATCAGCACGGGGAAAATCTGCAGTTCAGGCTCCATGGCGTTGTGGATCTTCCTTGAGTGTCCAGAGGTGAGTCGTTTCCCTTGTGTGTACTGTTTCTGCCATGCTTTTGATGGAGTTGGTTCCGCACCGGGAAAGGTGGCGGATTGGCTTGTTGTAATATTGTGGGCGTGTTGCTTCCACCATTGCGGTCGGTGTGTTGTAGTGCTTGTCTGTGTTGGCGGTTTCCGCCATGGTCATAATTAAAAAAAATTGACCGCCGGCTTGTTGGCAGTGTTACTGCCGCTTTATCACCGACTGCCAGGGTTATAATGAGGGTCTTAGTTTTAATCCTAAATTGTACTATGAGGTAGTTAGGGTACAACTATTAGTACACTGTGGTATTCTGATACGAATAAAGGGCCATTTTCATAAACTGCATTTTGTAGCACGTAAAGTAGTACTACTTATTTATTACAAACTGCAACTGCATATTTTCCACCTGAAATGGATGTATCATCCAGGATTGTCCTGCTAAACTTACCTAGGTTAAACAATATGAATTCCAAGTTGGACGGGTCCCTCATGTAGGGTCTCTCAATTACGGCCTTCCTTTTGCAAAACCCATTTTTTTGGCTTTAAGGACTCTGCACACTTTACTCCTGCTGATCAGTGGTAAAGGGCTTCTGCTTTCTCCTTCAAGCATGGCAAAATTGTTTGACATTTATATACCCCCCTTAATCTACTTATGCATCCCAAGAAAATAGTACTACATGTACACAGGGCCTGTACATTTTTACTTGGAAAAAAATCCTTTTGACAGGCCTAAACCTTGCTTTTTAATGCATTTAGGTGTTTTGCTCAGTCCATACAATTCCACAGAGAAATCTTCTTCCACAGGCGATTTATTATGAGGTGAGTCGAAGATCACTTCCATTATGTTTTTTTATTCCCTCCTCAAGTAGTATCCTGCCTGTATCCATTTCTCTGGGGAGTTTAAGGGTGAGACGTAAGTGACTACATATATTTTGTCCTTTTCAGAATAGTACACTTCTTGTAATAGGCAGTCAGTGATCAGACTATATATTAGTCAAGTGAGTGCAGAGTGAATTGAGGTTATCATGGATAATCGAATGGTGCTTTGCAACTCTCTTTGCTGCTGTGGGGCTGCAAGAAGCTGTCCAGCCTTTTCACCTTTTTCATTATGCCACATTATGGACATTGCGACAGATAGTTTGCCTTTGATGTGAAGAGAGTGTTAATAGTTTGCTTTTCCTTTTCTAGCTCTTGGTGTAGGGATGAAATGGAGCATCTAAAAATGTTCCATTCAAGTCCCTGAGTCCATCTTCAGTGTGGATTTGTTCTTCCAAACACTGCTTTTCAGGTAGCACCAAGACTTTCTTGAGCAGGCCTCTTCAAGGAACCTTCTAAGCTGTCTGCAGAATTTGCAGTAATGAGGCAGAGCCTTTGTTATCATTTAAGCAACTTTAATATATTCTAGTGCCCAAATTGCGGACTTGAATCAGTATGAACAGGATCCATTCTCACTATGACTGACAATAGTCAAAGCGCGCCCTGTCAACACTGTGTTACTTAAGAGAGTAAGGAAACAGAAGCAAAAAAGGTGCAAATTCTGTAGCTGGCGCTATGTGAGCAGGACATATGAGTGTTCTGTTTAGCTGATGGCTGTATATGATGACTAGTCACAAATGTATAAGCATTTTTACAGAGGACAGCAAATGAGGCTAAAAGGAAAGAACTACACCATATTTTTGAAGATATGGGACAGTTCTACTCTCTCCCTGTAATGATGTATTATTGCATGTCTAGCGCAGCACAGGCACTCTTGGGCCATAGTGCAAGGTGTGCGTTGTTATGGTCACAATAGTTTTTGTGCAGGAAATGGTACCTACTTGCACAAATACATATTTTTGGAGGCTTTTCCTCTTTGTATGTGCGCTGCAGAATGAGAACAAAGAAAATAACAAAGAGAAATAAAGATATTTCTCTTCATTATGCCTGACTCAGAAAGGCACATCATTTTAGTTCAAACTCATGTCTAAATAGGGGTTTGCATCAAAATCCATGAGAGAATGCCCCGGAATGCTCATGCACTATTCTTGGAACGCATCACTGGTACAAACTATCACAAGATAGAGCAATGCACTGCATTTTAATGCAACATGGATTATACATCAGACCTATAAAAAAAAGTAATGCAAACTCGGCACAAAATATTTGTAAATTTATGTCTAGATATATAAAAAGTGAGTTGCTGCCAGGAGTGTGAAATCAATGGCAGGGTTCTAGTCCCATCCAATAAGAAGTGAGGACTTGCCAAATTCTGACTGTAATCTGGGCAAACTTGGGAACAAAACCATAAGTCCCTTGGAGTATGTCCATGTTTTCAATACTGTACAAGACATTGATTATTTAATCGGAACGGACACCCCACATTTCTTATAACAACTGTGAGAGAGCATTTTTGTAGATGTGTTTGATTGTGGCCTACTGCTATACATCTCTCTACCTTTCCCAATTCCTCTTCAGTCCATACAATTTTTAGGTTCATTAGTAGGTTTTCTAAAGAGATGTTGATCTTTTTATCCTAATTAAGTCAGACAGACCATTGATATTCATGCAAAGAACTGCAATACCATGGCATTCTAGCATATCAAAAGAGGAGAAAAAATAGTAAAAAAGCTAGAAAAGAATTAGAGGAAAAACCAAAACTCATAGTAAAATAATTTATCAAAAATAGATGTGTGTCTTTAACCAGAAGGGAAGAAAAGCCAAAATGATAAGGTCCTTTTAGCCAAAAACACTTCCTGGGAGCTCTTCCAAGTAGGTGACACTCTGTACAATGTACCCACTGCAATCAAAGTCATAGACCTTTCCCAAAGTCTGACCAACTCATTTGCATTGTTTTTTTATTAAAGAATACATAATACTAGTAATGATTTTAACTAGAATCTGTCTAACAATGGAATGGGAAGCCCAGGCCTAGTACACAGTGCTCCTATCTTTTATCTTTTAACTACATTGGAAACCATTACAGTAGAAGCACACACCTCTCTCATTACAGAGAGCAAACATTCCTGCAGTCCACTAGATATATGTCTGAGGAAACAATTAAAGGTGTTGATCAACAGCATTGATCCTAAAATAGCCAAAATTATTAATGCCTCTTTTGAACAGGATATTGTTCATACTCTCTTAAAAAAGGCATAGTACATTTATTTACAAAACAAAAAAAAAACAGTAATATCTGCAATAACGACCTTGTCAAATAAAATATATATATATATATATATATATATATATATATACACAAGTGAGGTAGATGATATATATTTAATGGAATTACCAATTACTAATGAAATTAACAATAGAAGAAAAATCAGTTTTTCTATTTACTGTTTCCACGAAGAGTAGTTTGCCATATTTATGAATTATACGCAGTGCTTTAAAACAGACTTCTACCTTTTCACTTTTAAATTTTAACCCGCTCCAGAATAATTCATGTCTTTGGAACAATATGTAGGTATATGCCAGCATTTTGTCCTCTCCAATACTGAATCTTTAAAACAGTGATTCCTTCAGTCCCTAGAAATATTTCTTAACAGAAGAATTTCCAATGTTTAGCATTATCATGTTAATCATCTAAAATAACAATGAGTTGTAGGATTGCCCTCTGGTTATGCTTGTGCTAAATTCCATTCACAATTGTTCATTTACACTTTATAGAAACATATATAGAGACTTTATTTACATAAAACTCACTTAATCAGAGGCTCTCCCTCAAATAAATTATATCATACTATAGATATTACATAAGTAGCTTCCAAACAACAGTACCTGCTTGAAAAAAAATCCTATTACCATTATCAAATGGGCGCCATAGCAGCATTTGAATAGGTGAATCATATACATTGATATTGCTTATGTATGTATAAAAATAAAATGTTCTGTGCTGAACCATTATATGTTGCAACCCTCACTGAAACTGATCGCGGCTGGCAAACTCCACTTATTTATTTCACTTCTGATGTTTTAATCTTTTTATTCCACATTTGGAATTTAGCTGACCACAGGCTAAATAACAGAGATGATGTATAGTTTAACTGGCTGCTGGATAAACAGTGTGAAGGGGTCTTTATTTATCATGTCATAAAAAAGGGACTCCAGGCAATGGTAGGATGGTGGCCATCTTGTAATGAGGATGCAACACGTATGAAGTATTTACAAATGTACAATGGTTCGCACAAAATGAAGTGCATGGATTAGGCTCAGCTGTTTACGGATGGAAAAGCAGTGCAATTAATTTGGAATAACAGAAATTATGTTATTTCTCTATTCAAATAAGATATGTAGGAATCAATTTTTCTGTTTAAAGAGCTTCAGGATATGCAAACAGATATTTTATGGTGGACTCCAAGAGTATTTGTTTCTCTCCAAAGAACAATGAGTGTGGTTTCAAACGTGCTATATAAATGTTTCCACTCATGAAAATACATTGTTTTTTTGATTTTCAAAAGCCTCCTTCTGATGATTTTTAGGGCTGTGCTCTTTTTGGCTTTTTATGGACGTCTTTTTAAGAGGGGCTGTGCTTGCTTAGTATTTCAAACCTGTCAACACAGCAGCAGTCAAGAAGCAACAGAAAACAGGGATTAGAGACAGACCGTTGAATCAGGGGCCCTAGATGAGGGACATGTATATTAGGCAATTGGTGCTTGGGAACAAAGATCTTTGCTACATTAGCAGAAGGTGAAGTTATTGTGACACAGTAATGGGGTTTATTTAGAATAGGGATGTAAAAGAAGGAGACAAGTAATGCATCTGGGTAATTCACAGAATGAGTTCACTCTGCTGCCTTTTAATAGACATACATTTTTATACTCTTCATCCAGCAGAGTGAGTTTCCGGCATTTATGCCAATTGGTATCAAGTCATGAGTGGCCCCCTCAGCCACACTGACATTTTAGTCATTTATAAAAATCTATCTTGGATATGGTAGTTTTGACTTTGAACATGGTAAGATGTGTTTTAAGTGGGCAAGGTCCTTTCTCTACAGAGCCCTCATTTCCATACTCGACAAGAACAAGGTGGAAAAGGCAAACTAGGAGACCAAAAGGACTAGTATGACTAGGTTGGGACAGGGTTGCCTGGGAACTAGGAGGGCTAGGGAAACCAAGGCTAATGGTACCAGCACCCAATGTGTAAGGACCAAAGAAGCACCAGAACTTAGGCCAGGACTGCATGGACCAGGAGAGACAGAAGTAGAAGAATTGAGAACATGCAAACCAGGGAACTAGGTTAACTGGTCCAGGAGGACTGATGGTCAAGAAATATGGACGATAAGGATGAAAATGTCCAGGACCAGCAGACTGTGAAACAAGGAGCCCAGAATCCAAATGACTAGGTGCAGGAGTACATGGGGATGAAGACCAGACAATCCAGGAAATACAGGGACAGGAAATTCTAAATCTAGGATGAACTGGAGGTCAAGGTAGATCTGAAATATGAAAGGCTAGGATGATCTGTGGTGGGCCAGGTTAAACTATTGCTGAACTGTTAAAGGAAGGAGCAGGAGGACTAAGGTCAGGAGAATCAGTCCCAGATTGAAGAGCACTACGAGAATCAGGATTTGAAGGGCAATGACCAGCAGCACCAGGAGACCATGATAAGCAGAACAGGGACTAGAAAGACTATGGATGTCAGCAGGAAGGGCACTCAGAAGACCAGAGTAATGAGAACTTGGTGAACTTAAAGTACCATGACCAGAAGGACCAGAAACAAGGCTCAAAGTGCAGTGATGATCAGGACCTAAGGGACCAGGGTGTAGATTACCAAGCGGGGCAGAACAAATATTACTGGTAGCAGGACCAAGGTGAGGAGAATCAGAAACAAGAAGGCCATCTTAAATCTGCAAAACCAAGGGGACTGGGCATTAGTGGCCAGGAGGAACAGGATCAAAATGGTCAGTTTCAGGAGGACCTGATAAAGAAGAACCTGAATCAAGAGAGCTAGACTTAATAATGCAGTATTAGCAGAAATAAGAGCACAAGGAATAGATCCATGAGGACCAGGACAACCCAAACCAGGAGGACTGAGATTACGAGGGCCAGGACACTAGTGGCCAGGAGGACCAGGACCTCTAATACCAGGTCTAGGATTTTTAGGGTGAGGAGAACCAGGACAAGTTGGGCAGGGCCAAGGAGAACAGAAAAGAACAGAGCCAGATTGTCCAAGATGGGGGTGGGTGGTTCAGGGCCAGGAAAACCAAAATGCAAGGTTTGTGATTGAAAAGAAAAATATCACAAGGAGGACCAGGATAACCAGGACTTAGGAGACCAAGACTCATATGATTGGTGAACCAAGCCCATGAGAACTAGGCCCAGGAGAAACCAAACTATGAGGACCAGGACCAAAAGGATTAGGGTCAATGGTGTTGCATTGCCCACATTAGGTCTCCATTTTAAATTAGTGTTTCAACTTGACATCCTTCCTTTTCTAGTAGTGACTTTTCACATAGTTTCCTATGGACACCAGAAAGTGCTGCTTATGCATTTTTTGGGTGGCATTGTTGCCCTATAGTCTACAAATCCAGTCCAGGGACATAAAATCAGCATGTGATGCTTTTGTTCTTCTTTACTGTGTTTATTACGAGACAGCCCATTTTTTCTGGATAAACCAAAGTCACTCTTCTGTACCTTTGTCACAGCACAATAGGAAGAAAGGTTTAGTATTTAAACTGCCGTCCCTGATACTCTAGTTGGATTGGAGCACTTCATGCCAGCTGATCATGGAAAGACTGTGAACTGTGATTGATATGCAACCCATCTGACTTAGGCCTCTATCTTGCTAAGGAAGATAACTTGTGAACTTAGACTGGCTTCCTGACACCTGAAACCAAGGTATGTAGGTTAGACTTATCTGGCACAAACATACTCCCACTATTCTCCCTTAAGTATAGTATTTCAGACATATTGAAGTGAGCTAACATCAGTAACAATTAACATGGCTAAATTGTTTATAATGCTTACCATTCTAGTGATGCTGATTACAGTAACATGTCTCATTTTTCCAATATTCATAGCTCTGGCTTTTTATGCAAAACTACAATCATTTCAAGAAATGTTTTGAAAATGCATATTCATATCTTTCTTGTATTTACAATTGGCATGCACGAGTGACCAAATGAAAGGGTTAGATCTGTTTCCACTGTTTCCTTGTGAATCAGAGTGTCATGTTTGAGGTTGCTGACAGCACTTATTTCCCTGTTCAGTTTAGTGTTTTGGTTGTGGCACTGTGGACTAGCCAAAACAAGTCAATAATTACTGATTATATAGGTGGATTAAGCGCATCATTATTATTTTTTGTGGTCGGACGAGCCGACTGCCAGCTTACAGGGAGAATGGCACTGTCGTACCGGTGGCATCTCCCCCAGGCATATCACAATGTTTGGCTGGGCTGACTGGCAGGAACATTGTATTATGCATTCCAGCCGGGCTCGCCGATGTGAACAGTGCTATGATATTGTCCTAAAGGTGCCGAGGCCAATTCCATGGCACAACATCACCATCAGAATGCACACTGTCTGCAGTGGGCAGTGCAGGGGCCCCTTCTGGCCTCCGACACTGGCTTTCCACCAGCCTTTCCATGGCGGGGTCCCCACCATGAAAAGTGTGGCAGAAAGCTGAGTTGCAATCAGCCAGGTAGTGCTGAGTTCAGCACCACCCTGGTTAAGTACAACTCTGACCGCCGTCACCAGGTCGGGAACCATGTTCCTGGTGGGGAGGGCAGACCCCTGGTGGATCTGTCTGACCAGGGTTGGAATGTGGCAGTCGGACCACGCAGTTGAAGTGGTCCGACCGTCACCTAAAGGATGGAAGTCCTTGGTGTTATATACCCAGTCCTACTAACCTCTTAAGACAGGTATAACATGTCACTACCGTTTGAGGTCAAGTACTTATTTTATGGGTCTCCGGAGTAGTTTTCTAGCATGTACCCAAAGCTCCATTTTCACCTATGCTTGGAGATGTCCATGGTGAAAATTATTCATCTTTCTTGGCTTCTTAGGAAGCACCTATTTATGCATGTAGGTTTCTCAAGCTTGAATATTTTAAAAGGGTTACCTCACTATAGTTTTGCCTTTTCATAAACTTCATTCATTAAACATGATGCAGCAAATAAATATTTCTGTTCATTTTTAAACAGGCAGTAACTGCACATTTAACTGCACATGGGCTCGCCAATGGCAGGGGAGAGCTGAGGCACATGAAACTTATAAATGCATAGATTTTTATTGGGTTACCTTTCCTGCAGTTGATGCAAATACACATACCTTTTACCCATACACCGAGGCAGCGGTTCCAGCTGCATACAGACCTCGTGACTGTTTAGAAATACCTTTTACATTTCAGGAACATGAAAATTGGTTTCAAAGCACCCTCCCACACACAAAACAACATGTAATATTTGGTCCCCTTAGCAACCATGGGAGAACCTGACCAACTTTAGCCCGCTACACACCATATCCAAATACAAAAACATTAAATAATTTCAAAGTATTTGGTCTATATACTCATTTAGTAGACTTTATCAGTGTCTAATGGAGATTGTTATGAGTACAATAACGACTGCCCCAGCAAGGACTGATCAACCTGGGCAACCACAATTAGCTATGCCTGCTATCAGTCCAGTCACTATTAATGCTATTAAGGGTAAAACACCTTCCAAACAGGAGGAAATTTCATTTTAAATTGCACAAAAAACAAACCGGCTTGAAGCAGTGTTTCCTCATATGGGACCCTAAGATAAATTTAGAATTCTCACTTTGGCCCAGATTTACAAGATATGGTGCAAAGCTGCACTAGCACAGTTTTGTTCCAAAATGTTAATGCCGCGCTAAAAGATTTCTGAACACCATGTGTGCGCCATATTCACAGTATGGTGCACCATGGCGGTAAAGAAAGCTTAGTGCCACAAAAAACAATGCAAATCTTTATAACATGTCACAAATAATGGCACTAATGCTGCAAAAGTGGCGCTATCCTGATTTGTGGCACATTACAAATGTGATTTCATGACTTTGTGGCTAAAAGCGTCCACAAACATATACAAAAGTACCAAACAGAAGCCAGCAACATTTCAAAATGGAGAATTCAGGAGAGGAGAGACCCTCAGCCCAACAACGGAGGGCTCCATGCAACATGGGTGCAAGGATGCCTGTATTGTTTTGCCTGGGTGTAGTTGTGCATGAAGTAACACCTCCATGTATGGACATGCACACACAAGGTGGGTGGATATTACTATGGGTGGTGGAGGATACAGCACACAAAGTAAGAGGTGACTTTGCTGGATGCATGTGGACAGTTCTCCCCCTTGCATTACAAAGTTATCTGACACATTTCCCAAAATGTAGATCTAGCAATAGAACAGATCCTGCATGCTTTCATGAGTGTGCATGGTAGCACCATAACAACAACCATGCAATATACGGCATTAAAAGGGTCATATGCAGAAGTCCATGAAAAACCATGTTAGAAGGCTCTGACTTGAATTGTAAATATGGACTGGAACAATGTTTCAATGGACGGTTACCAAAAATCATGCCTTGGTGCCACCAGAGGCAGCTAAATGAGGGACTTGATGTGTGGCTCTGTACCATGTAAATAAGGCATCATGATTAACAACTAGATAACTCATGTGAGCAGCTAGTTCAGATCAACATTGACATTTCTCTATCTCATTGCAGAGAATAATGACATACCGCCTGAACATCTGCCTGTTCTGGACTTCTAAGATGATCTTGATGACCAGATGCCAAACATCAACCTGGACACTCTCCAGCAGATCCTGGGTGCCAACCTGACACCATCTCCGGTTGCAGGGAGTACACATAACATTTAGGTGTGTCCAGATGACCCACATAACAGAGCACAGACACTACCTGCCAGCTTACCCAGAGCCCTGGACAACCAGAGCCCAGACATCATTTTCCAAAGTCAGGTGATAGGAGTCCAGAGGAAACTGGCACAGCATGTGCGGTTGGCGATGGAGACCATCGGGCGGGCAGCCTAGCGGAAGTTCAGAGGTGCATCAGTCCCAATAGGGACAACTCTGATGCCATCAGAGGCACCCACTCCCCACTTCATGAACTACAGCAATCCCTGGCTGGCATTGCTGGCCTCATGAGGCAGAGGCATGAATGAATGCCCTTCTAAAGTGGCACCAGCGAGGTTGCCAATTTGCTGGGGGCTATGCAAGCTGTCATGGAGTCCATGCAGCGGAAAATGGCCTCCAACAATAATAACTTGGGTGCCTATCACTGTGACTTTGATGCTGTGTTGCAAAACCAGCAGTTCCTCCTTGCTGCATGATGCCTCACAACTTGCCACAGGTGAGAGCTGCTGGGACCTACGAAGCCACATCTTATGCCTCTGATGTGTGTGTGCTTCCTTCAACTTTAAAACCAGCACAACCCCTGGCACAGGAGATACCAGACACATCAGAGGATGAAGATGTGGAAGAAACATCTTTCACTCGCAAAACAGCCTGGTAGCTTCAGTCTGTGGCACATGGACAGTTTCTCTTTTGCTCTGCGTTTATGATTGTGGCAGTGTTGCAAGAACTATCTACATCCCCTCTTCACTCTCCCGCTGTTGACCAATCAGACATATGGACTGTCAATGTGCCCAGTCCACATGGCAATGTGATCACCTCCTGACTGATGCACTCCTCTCCTACACGTCTTATGAAATGTTTCCCTATCCCAGGACTCTGTTTGGACATCCAGTGATTTGGGGTCTCAAACAGGGTCTATCTCCTCTGCAATGTACAGAACTCCACATAAATATCTTTGAACATGTAAACAAATTCACTCTACACCGAATCTGTGTTGAATCTGTGTCTGAGGCAGTAACTATTGAAACTGTATACAATGTGTGAAGCCAATACATAGAGGGGTCTCTGTACAAAGAAACAGTGCAGTGCAGTTCCGCAAGCAGTTTTGCTGCACAAGCTGTGTCATTCCCAAAATGCAGGCTAGTGACATATGGAAAAGAGTACTGCCCAAGCGTGTGTTTTATGTAGTACTGGTGTTAAATCAACTGCCCAGTGCCAATGCAAGCACCCTTGCACTGCGGTGCAATGTGTGCCAGTTTTGCAGGGAATTGCTGTTGATCTACAGAAAGGTATCCCTTCTTGAACATAAACAACCCATAATGAATCTTAGCACTCTTTATGTGTGTTGCAGAATGCTGCACACATAGAAGAAGCTAAAATGTGTAGAAAGAAAAGTATATCTCCATGTTGTGCCATTCATATTCCACCCTTGGGCTGGCGTCAGTGTTTTTCCATTACCTCAGGTACACGTCATTGTAAATTTGATGCATTTTCTAAAGCAATGTGTTGTACGAGTATAGCAAAACAAAAGGATGATGGACGGAGTGTTGAAACCTTTCAAACACTCACCCCAGTAACAGATCTGGGTTCAATCCATCGTTATTTTGCTCACCATGCCAACCCAGTTTTGGACCCATCCATATGCAAATCAGTCTTAACCCAGTTCCCAGTGGGAACAGTCCAGCCCGAACCTACAGGCCACGTCCTCCCTGGATTGGAAACAAGCCCACAGCGACACACACTGCACGCCCCTCTACCACAGAAACATGCTTCAGGGAACAACATTTCTAAAATGGTGTTGAGCTATCAAAGTGGAACAATGCCAACTTGTAACAATTCAAGCTCTTAATTCGGTTAAAAACCATTAAAAGCAACACTCAAATTTACAATAATAAAGTAAATTGTAATTTATAAAAATATAAATACATCCTTTACACACAAAACTCATTTTCTAGCAACTTTTGCTGATAGCTTGGTTCCCCTACCATTACAATTTCAGGTCCTTCTTTACCCTTACAAATCCTATGGATTAGTAGATATTTACTCACTACCATAGAAACTTGCTTCAGGGGAACAAAATTTCTAAAATGGCGTTGAGAGATCTAAAGTGGAACAATGCCAACTTGTAACAAGTCAAGCTCTTATTTCGGTTAAAAACCATTAAAAGCAACAATAAAAATTACAATAATTAAAGAAAGTGTAATTTATAAAAAATATAAATGCATCCTTTACACACAAAACTCATTTTCTAGAAACTTTTGCTGATAGCTTGGGTCCCCTACCATTAAAATTTCAGGCCCTTCTTCACCCTTACAAATCCTATGGATAGCAGATATTTACTCAATGCAAAAACTATGTGCAGAGCAGTACCATTTTTTTAAACAGCCTGGTAGCTTCAGTCTGTGGCACATGGACAGTTTCTCTTTTGCTCTGCGTTTACGATTGTGGCAGTGTTGCAAGAACTATCTACATCCCCTCTTCACTCTCCCGCTGTTGACCAATCAGACATATGGACTGTCAATGTGCCCAGTCCTACATAATGGCAATGTGATCACCTCCTGACTGATGCACTCCTCTCCTACACGTCTTATGAAATGTTTCCCTATCCCAGGACTCTGTTTGGACATCCAGTGATTTGGGGTCTCAAACAGGGTCTATCTCCTCTGCAATGTACAGAACTCCACATAAATATCTTTGAACATGTAAACAAATTCACTCTACACCGAATCTGTGTTGAATCTGTGTCTGAGGCAGTAACTATTGAAACTGTATACAATGTGTGAAGCCAATACATAGAGGGGTCTCTGTACAAAGAAACAGTGCAGTGCAGTTCCGCAAGCAGTTTTGCTGCACAAGCTGTGTCATTCCCAAAATGCAGGCTAGTGACATATGGAAAAGAGTACTGCCCAAGCGTGTGTTTTATGTAGTACTGGTGTTAAATCAACTGCCCAGTGCCAATGCAAGCACCCTTGCACTGCGGTGCAATGTGTGCCAGTTTTGCAGGGAATTGCTTTTGATCTACAGAAAGGTATCCCTTCTTGAACATAAACAACCCATAATGAATCTTAGCACTCTTTATGTGTGTTGCAGAATGCTGCACACATAGAAGAAGCTAAAATGTGTAGAAAGAAAAGTATATCTCCATGTTGTGCCATTCATATTCCACCCTTGGGCTGGCGTCAGTGTTTTTCCATTACCTCAGGTACACGTCATTGTAAATTTGATGCATTTTCTAAAGCAATGTGTTGTACGAGTATAGCAAAACAAAAGGATGATGGACGGAGTGTTGAAACCTTTCAAACACTCACCCCAGTAACAGATCTGGGTTCAATCCATCGTTATTTTGCTCACCATGCCAACCCAGTTTTGGACCCATCCATATGCAAATCAGTCTTAACCCAGTTCCCAGTGGGAACAGTCCAGCCCGAACCTACAGGCCACGTCCTCCCTGGATTGGAAACAAGCCCACAGCGACACACACTGCACGCCCCTCTACCACAGAAACATGCTTCAGGGAACAACATTTCTAAAATGGTGTTGAGCTATCTAAAGTGGAACAATGCCAACTTGTAACAATTCAAGCTCTTAATTTGGTTAAAAACCATTAAAAGCAACACTCAAATTTACAATAATAAAATAAATTGTAATTTATAAAAATATAAATACATCCTTTACACACAAAACTCATTTTCTAGCAACTTTTGCTGATAGCTTGGTTCCCCTACCATTACAATTTCAGGTCCTTCTTTACCCTTACAAATCCTATGGATTAGTAGATATTTACTCACTACCATAGAAACTTGCTTCAGGGGAACAACATTTCTAAAATGGCGTTGAGAGATCTAAAGTGGAACAATGCCAACTTGTAACAAGTCAAGCTCTTATTTCGGTTAAAAACCATTAAAAGCAACAATAAAAATTACAATAATTAAAGAAAGTGTAATTTATAAAAAATATAAATGCATCCTTTACACACAAAACTCATTTTCTAGAAACTTTTGCTGATAGCTTGGGTCCCCTACCATTAAAATTTCAGGCCCTTCTTCACCCTTACAAATCCTATGGATAGCAGATATTTACTCAATGCAAAAACTATGTGCAGAGCAGTACCATTTTTTTAAACAGCCTGGTAGCTTCAGTCTGTGGCACATGGACAGTTTCTCTTTTGCTCTGCGTTTACGATTGTGGCAGTGTTGCAAGAACTATCTACATCCCCTCTTCACTCTCCCGCTGTTGACCAATCAGACATATGGACTGTCAATGTGCCCAGTCCTACATAATGGCAATGTGATCACCTCCTGACTGATGCACTCCTCTCCTACACGTCTTATGAAATGTTTCCCTATCCCAGGACTCTGTTTGGACATCCAGTGATTTGGGGTCTCAAACAGGGTCTATCTCCTCTGCAATGTACAGAACTCCACATAAATATCTTTGAACATGTAAACAAATTCACTCTACACCGATCTGTGTTGAATCTGTGTCTGAGGCAGTAACTATTGAAACTGTATACAATGTGTGAAGCCAATACATAGAGGGGTCTCTGTACAAAGAAACAGTGCAGTGCAGTTCCGCAAGCAGTTTTGCTGCACAAGCTGTGTCATTCCCAAAATGCAGGCTAGTGACATATGGAAAAGAGTACTGCCCAAGCGTGTGTTTTATGTAGTACTGGTGTTAAATCAACTGCCCAGTGCCAATGCAAGCACCCTTGCACTGCGGTGCAATGTGTGCCAGTTTTGCAGGGAATTGCTTTTGATCTACAGAAAGGTATCCCTTCTTGAACATAAACAACCCATAATGAATCTTAGCACTCTTTATGTGTGTTGCAGAATGCTGCACACATAGAAGAAGCTAAAATGTGTAGAAAGAAAAGTATATCTCCATGTTGTGCCATTCATATTCCACCCTTGGGCTGGCGTCAGTGTTTTTCCATTACCTCAGGTACACGTCATTGTAAATTTGATGCAATTTCTAAAGCAATGTGTTGTACGAGTATAGCAAAACAAAAGGATGATGGACGGAGTGTTGAAACCTTTCAAACACTCACCCCAGTAACAGATCTGGGTTCAATCCATCGTTATTTTGCTCACCATGCCAACCCAGTTTTGGACCCATCCATATGCAAATCAGTCTTAACCCAGTTCCCAGTGGGAACAGTCCAGCCCGAACCTACAGGCCACGTCCTCCCTGGATTGGAAACAAGCCCACAGCGACACACACTGCACGCCCCTCTACCACAGAAACATGCTTCAGGGAACAACATTTCTAAAATGGTGTTGAGCTATCTAAAGTGGAACAATGCCAACTTGTAACAATTCAAGCTCTTAATTCGGTTAAAAACCATTAAAAGCAACACTCAAATTTACAATAATAAAGTAAATTGTAATTTATAAAAATATAAATACATCCTTTACACACAAAACTCATTTTCTAGCAACTTTTGCTGATAGCTTGGTTCCCCTACCATTACAATTTCAGGTCCTTCTTTACCCTTACAAATCCTATGGATTAGTAGATATTTACTCACTACCATAGAAACTTGCTTCAGGGGAACAAAATTTCTAAAATGGCGTTGAGAGATCTAAAGTGGAACAATGCCAACTTGTAACAAGTCAAGCTCTTATTTCGGTTAAAAACCATTAAAAGCAACAATAAAAATTACAATAATTAAAGAAAGTGTAATTTATAAAAAATATAAATGCATCCTTTACACACAAAACTCATTTTCTAGAAACTTTTGCTGATAGCTTGGGTCCCCTACCATTAAAATTTCAGGCCCTTCTTCACCCTTACAAATCCTATGGATAGCAGATATTTACTCAATGCAAAAACTATGTGCAGAGCAGTACCATTTTTTTAAACAGCCTGGTAGCTTCAGTCTGTGGCACATGGACAGTTTCTCTTTTGCTCTGCGTTTACGATTGTGGCAGTGTTGCAAGAACTATCTACATCCCCTCTTCACTCTCCCGCTGTTGACCAATCAGACATATGGACTGTCAATGTGCCCAGTCCTACATAATGGCAATGTGATCACCTCCTGACTGATGCACTCCTCTCCTACACGTCTTATGAAATGTTTCCCTATCCCAGGACTCTGTTTGGACATCCAGTGATTTGGGGTCTCAAACAGGGTCTATCTCCTCTGCAATGTACAGAACTCCACATAAATATCTTTGAACATGTAAACAAATTCACTCTACACCGAATCTGTGTTGAATCTGTGTCTGAGGCAGTAACTATTGAAACTGTATACAATGTGTGAAGCCAATACATAGAGGGGTCTCTGTACAAAGAAACAGTGCAGTGCAGTTCCGCAAGCAGTTTTGCTGCACAAGCTGTGTCATTCCCAAAATGCAGGCTAGTGACATATGGAAAAGAGTACTGCCCAAGCGTGTGTTTTATGTAGTACTGGTGTTAAATCAACTGCCCAGTGCCAATGCAAGCACCCTTGCACTGCGGTGCAATGTGTGCCAGTTTTGCAGGGAATTGCTTTTGATCTACAGAAAGGTATCCCTTCTTGAACATAAACAACCCATAATGAATCTTAGCACTCTTTATGTGTGTTGCAGAATGCTGCACACATAGAAGAAGCTAAAATGTGTAGAAAGAAAAGTATATCTCCATGTTGTGCCATTCATATTCCACCCTTGGGCTGGCGTCAGTGTTTTTCCATTACCTCAGGTACACGTCATTGTAAATTTGATGCATTTTCTAAAGCAATGTGTTGTACGAGTATAGCAAAACAAAAGGATGACGGACGGAGTGTTGAAACCTTTCAAACACTCACCCCAGTAACAGATCTGGGTTCAATCCATCGTTATTTTGCTCACCATGCCAACCCAGTTTTGGACCCATCCATATGCAAATCAGTCTTAACCCAGTTCCCAGTGGGAACAGTCCAGCCCGAACCTACAGGCCACGTCCTCCCTGGATTGGAAACAAGCCCACAGCGACACACACTGCACGCCCCTCTACCACAGAAACATGCTTCAGGGAACAACATTTCTAAAATGGTGTTGAGCTATCTAAAGTGGAACAATGCCAACTTGTAACAATTCAAGCTCTTAATTTGGTTAAACACCATTAAAAGCAACACTCAAATTTACAATAATAAAATAAATTGTAATTTATAAAAATATAAATACATCCTTTACACACAAAACTCATTTTCTAGCAACTTTTGCTGATAGCTTGGTTCCCCTACCATTACAATTTCAGGTCCTTCTTTACCCTTACAAATCCTATGGATTAGTAGATATTTACTCACTACCATAGAAACTTTCTTCAGGGGAACAACATTTCTAAAATGGCGTTGAGAGATCTAAAGTGGAACAATGCCAACTTGTAACAAGTCAAGCTCTTATTTCGGTTAAAAACCATTAAAAGCAACAATAAAAATTACAATAATTAAAGAAAGTGTAATTTATAAAAAATATAAATGCATCCTTTACACACAAAACTCATTTTCTAGAAACTTTTGCTGATAGCTTGGGTCCCCTACCATTAAAATTTCAGGCCCTTCTTCACCCTTACAAATCCTATGGATAGCAGATATTTACTCAATGCAAAAACTATGTGCAGAGCAGTACCATTTTTTTAAACAGCCTGGTAGCTTCAGTCTGTGGCACATGGACAGTTTCTCTTTTGCTCTGCGTTTACGATTGTGGCAGTGTTGCAAGAACTATCTACATCCCCTCTTCACTCTCCCGCTGTTGACCAATCAGACATATGGACTGTCAATGTGCCCAGTCCTACATAATGGCAATGTGATCACCTCCTGACTGATGCACTCCTCTCCTACACGTCTTATGAAATGTTTCCCTATCCCAGGACTCTGTTTGGACATCCAGTGATTTGGGGTCTCAAACAGGGTCTATCTCCTCTGCAATGTACAGAACTCCACATAAATATCTTTGAACATGTAAACAAATTCACTCTACACCGAATCTGTGTTGAATCTGTGTCTGAGGCAGTAACTATTGAAACTGTATACAATGTGTGAAGCCAATACATAGAGGGGTCTCTGTACAAAGAAACAGTGCAGTGCAGTTCCGCAAGCAGTTTTGCTGCACAAGCTGTGTCATTCCCAAAATGCAGGCTAGTGACATATGGAAAAGAGTACTGCCCAAGCGTGTGTTTTATGTAGTACTGGTGTTAAATCAACTGCCCAGTGCCAATGCAAGCACCCTTGCACTGCGGTGCAATGTGTGCCAGTTTTGCAGGGAATTGCTTTTGATCTACAGAAAGGTATCCCTTCTTGAACATAAACAACCCATAATGAATCTTAGCACTCTTTATGTGTGTTGCAGAATGCTGCACACATAGAAGAAGCTAAAATGTGTAGAAAGAAAAGTATATCTCCATGTTGTGCCATTCATATTCCACCCTTGGGCTGGCGTCAGTGTTTTTCCATTACCTCAGGTACACGTCATTGTAAATTTGATGCATTTTCTAAAGCAATGTGTTGTACGAGTATAGCAAAACAAAAGGATGATGGACGGAGTGTTGAAACCTTTCAAACACTCACCCCAGTAACAGATCTGGGTTCAATCCATCGTTATTTTGCTCATCATGCCAACCCAGTTTTGGACCCATCCATATGCAAATCAGTCTTAACCCAGTTCCCAGTGGGAACAGTCCAGCCCGAACCTACAGGCCACGTCCTCCCTGGATTGGAAACAAGCCCACAGCGACACACACTGCACGCCCCTCTACCACAGAAACATGCTTCAGGGAACAACATTTCTAAAATGGTGTTGAGCTATCTAAAGTGGAACAATGCCAACTTGTAACAATTCAAGCTCTTAATTCGGTTAAAAACCATTAAAAGCAACACTCAAATTTACAATAATAAAATAAATTGTAATTTATAAAAATATAAATACATCCTTTACACACAAAACTCATTTTCTAGCAACTTTTGCTGATAGCTTGGTTCCCCTACCATTACAATTTCAGGTCCTTCTTTACCCTTACAAATCCTATGGATTAGTAGATATTTACTCACTACCATAGAAACTTGCTTCAGGGGAACAAAATTTCTAAAATGGCGTTGAGAGATCTAAAGTGGAACAATGCCAACTTGTAACAAGTCAAGCTCTTATTTCGTTTAAAAACCATTAAAAGCAGCAATAAAAATTACAATAATTAAAGAAAGTGTCATTTATAAAAAATATAAATGCATCCTTTACACACAAAACTCACTTTCTAGAAACTTTTGCTGATAGCTTGGGTCCCCTACCATTAAAATTTCAGGCCCTTCTTCACCCTTACAAATCCTATGGATAGCAGATATTTACTCAATGCAAAAACTATGTGCAGAGCAGTACCATTTTTTTAAAACTCTTAAAGCATCTAAATATTTCCTAAACCCTAGATTTTTACATAGCAGTCCAATCCATTTCCATCTAGGAGCTTTAGAAACTGTGCAAAAAAAAAAAATGTGCAATATCGTCAACATGATCTAAGGTACATAAAGTGCATTTGGTACAATGTTCTTCTTCTCGTAACCCCCAATTAGCAGTTTAAGCTCTAATTTGGAGTGAGCCATGAAGGAATTCCTTGCCTGGTGTGGCTGCATCACATCTCAAAAATATTCTAAACATGGCATTGGCTTGGATAGCAGGAACTGGGAAGATAACATGCCTAACTTTGATGTCTCCATCAATTTTATCTATAATGATATGTCAGTAAAATTGCTTTAAATGGGCCTTTAAACTGTATGTTAATAATCGAGGATCTGTCCAATAGTGTGGTAACCAAAGCTTACACAACCATGTCTGTACATGCTTAAGCCATGGAAAAGCTAGTCAACTATGTTATTTCTTGAATGCCTTCTCTATAGTGAACAAACTCCTGTGTCAACCATAGTCTAATTGGGCAATGGCCATAGAGTTGTTACATACTCTACCTGCTTGACTTTTAAGTTGCTGTACATAGGAAATAGCAGTGTTGTCACAGGTAGACCTAGAAATTCTCTCATGAATTTATTTTCTCCTTTTGCAACGCTACTGACATCACCTACTCCTCATAATTCTGCCCCATATAACACAGCCGATTGCACCTTATGCTTGTATACTAACCAATGCCTTAATTTTTATTAGAAATAACCCTGGATCTATGTGTCATAACCGTGTTAGCTTTAAGTATTTGAGGGTTCCATGATAGCTGTGAATTCCAAATAATATCAGGTATGCAAAGTTAAACACATGCTCCAGAGTTTGCCTTCCTACCTTAATATCCGTTTTAAATCTCCTATGGGGCTTTATAGCCATATATGTGGTCTTTCCAGTATTTATTTCCAGACCTTTTTCAGCACAGTACACACTGATGCAGACCCTTAGGTGTCTGTGAAATCAAGATAGTATCATCTGCAAATAAAAGTACAGGGTCTATGCTACGACTAAGAGTCCGGGAGACATGCTTACATTTCCTAAGATGATCCACCACATCACTAATATAGAGAAAGAACAGGGTAGGTGCCAGGAAACATCCCTGCCCCACTCCTCTCTTTATTTCACTTGGTGTGGTCAATTCACCATTCGGACCCTAATGGACTCCAGCATAATTATCCTTGTGCAATCTAGTTATCTATGTATGGGCCCACAACTTCACTAAGGATGTTATAAATACTAACCATTACTTCAGGGTTACCAGAAACACAGGGCCACTTAAATGCTCTAAGGCTGTTTGTAATTATGTGGTGAGGCGAGGCAGGATCTCTATTCAACTGATGTGACCCAATAAAGAACCCCATCATTTCTAAGCATAGT
Source organism: Pleurodeles waltl (assembly GCF_031143425.1). Lineage (NCBI taxonomy): Eukaryota > Metazoa > Chordata > Amphibia > Caudata > Salamandridae > Pleurodeles > Pleurodeles waltl. Next base: position 218,576,985 of record NC_090437.1, on the reverse strand, counting down.
GAAAAATGATCACTTCCTTCTCTCCTATCTACTTTAATGGAAATAACCCTTTGCCAATTTTTGATACTATGTATAATATAATCTATTCTTGATTGTATACTGCCTCTCTTAACTGTATATATTGTACTGTCCACAGAATGTTCTGCAGAGACCCTGCCATTACATGCTCTTAAATCATGGTCTAATGTGATTCCTATTAGTTGCATCGCTGCCATTGTGCATGGAACCCAAATGCCTATATCTAACTCGGGGATTCCCCTAACCTCATCCTCTTCACCCATTGCTGTTCAAATATAGTCATTGGCTCTTAGGTACAGTTGAAATCCCCTCCTATGATTATTGTACCCTTTGCCTTCATACAATTTAGGGCGTCATTCAATGTAGCTGTTATCTGTGACTCCTGGTTACATCTGCTTGGCCTCTTGTAAACATTAAAAAGGGAGATACAGGTCCTGCCCATGATACTCCAACACACACCTAAAATATCCTGCCAGTCAACCTGATGGAATTTAATTTTAGTACTGAGAGTCAATTTAACCCACAGGATTAACCCTCCAGAGGTTCTGTCTTCAGGGAATCAAAATGCTTTAATATGATAAGATTTATACCCTACTTTATAGGGTGTTTCTAATGACCAAGTCTCTTGGAATAGGCAGGAATGAAACTGTTCAATGTAAAGTTGGTGTTAGAAATTGTTTCTTTGGTTGGCAGTCAGGTTATCCCCTGTCCAAGCAAGGACCCTCACTCTAGTCTGGGTAAAAGAGAATCACCCTCAGCTAACCCCCGCTCACCCTCTTGGTAGCTTGGCACAAGCAGTAGGTTTAACTTCAGAGCGCTAGGTGTAAAGTATTTGTACCTACACACACAGTAACTTAATGAAAACACTACAAACTGACACAACACAGGTTTAGGAAAATAGAGAATGTTTATCTAAACAAAACAAGACCAAAACGACAAAAATCTACAATACACAAGTGAAGTTATCAATTAAAAACCAAAAAGAGTCTTCTTGTAATTTTAAACAAAATGCTAACACTGTTAGCGTGAAAATTGACCTGGGTGCGTCAAAAATAACCCAGCACGGGCGAGTGTGTGTCAAAAAGGGCTTGTGATGCGTCAATATCACTCACGAGCTAGACCTTGCATTGTTTCTCCTTTAGTTGGGTCAGCGTGTGTCATTTCTTCTCTCCGCAGGAGAGCGATACGTCGATCCGGTCAACACTTTCGGGTCCAGGCAGGTCTTGCATCGTTTTTGCATGCCCAGCAATGGTTGAGTCTGAAATCCTGCTGCACGATGATCCGAAAACCATGCAGCGTGGGTTGCAATCTCACCAGTCTCCGTCAGCGATGCTGCGCGTCGTTTCACTATCCGCGGGCGTCGATCTACCAGTCGCATTGTAGGAAAGCATTGATTTTCAGCTACAAAGCTGGCGGGCCATTGATTTTTTCAGCTGCAGATCGGAGTCGCGCCGATCTTTTCCCCGCACAGCGGTTTGTGTGTGGATTTTTCACTCTTGGCCTGCCATCTTCTTCTTTCAGGGTCCCAGGAACTGGATGGGCACCACTTGGCAGAGTAGGAGTCTCAGCAGAGGCTCCAGGTGCTGGCTGAGATACGTCTTTGCTGTCCCTGAAACTACAAACAACAGGAGGCAAGCTCTAAATCAAGCCCTTGGAGAGTTCTTCACAAGAAGGAAAGCAACACACAGTCCAGTCTTTGCCCTCTAGCACAGACAGAAGCAGCAAATGCAGGACAGCTCCACAAAGCACAGTCACAGGTAGACCAGCTCTTCTTCCTCAGCTGTTCTCCAGGCAGAGGTTCCTCTTGGTTTCCAGAAGTGTTCTAAAGTCTGGTTTTGGGTGCCCTTCTTATACCCCTTTTTGCCCTTTGAAGTAGGCTTTCTTCAAAGGAAAGTCTCTCTTGATTGTGAAATCCTGCCTTGCCCAGGCCCCAGACACACACCAGGGGGTTAGAGACTGCATTGTGTGAGGGCAGGCACAGCCATTTCAGGTGTGAGTGACCACTCCTCCCCTACCTCCTAGCACAGATAGCTCATCAGGATATGCAGGCTACACCCCAGCTCCCTTTGTGCCACTGTCTAGTGAGAGGTGCAACCAGCTCAACTGTCCCAGACAGGGAATCAACAAACAGGCAGAGTCACAGAAATGGTTTAAGCAAGAAAATGCTCACTTTCTTAAAGTGGCATTTTCAAACACACAATTTCAAAAACAACTTTACTAAAAGATGTATTTTTAAATTGTGAGCTCAGAGACCGCAAACTCCACATATCTGTTCGCTACCAAAGGGAATCTACACATTAATCATATTTAAAGGTAGCCCCCATGTTAACCTATGAGAGGCACAGGCCTTGCAACAGTGAAAAACGAATTTAACAGTATTTCACTGTCAGGACATATAAAACACATAACTATATCTTGTACCTTAACCATACACTGCACCCTGCCCTTGGGGCTACCTAGGGCCTACCTTAGGGGTGCCTTACATGTAAGAAAAGGGAAGATTTAGGCCTGGCAAGTGGGTACACTTGCCAAGTCGAATTTACAGTTAAAACTGCACACACAGACACAGCAGTGACAGGTCTGAGCCATTTTTACAGAGCTACTAAGGTGGGTGGCACAACCAGTGCTGCAGGCCCTCTAGTAGCATTTGATTTACAAGCCCTGGGCACCTCTAGTGCACTGTACTAGGGACTTACTAGTAAATCAAATATGCCAATCATGGATGAACCAATTACATACACATTTTGTAAAGGAGCACTTGCACTTTAGCATTGGTTAGCATGGTAAAGTGCCAAGAGTAACAAAAACAGCAAAAACAGAGTCCAGCATGCATCAAAAACCGTGGAAACAGAGGCACAAAGTTAAGGGAGACCACGCCAAGGATGAAAAGTCTTACAGTTTGCAATCAGGGTCCAGGAGTTTGTCTTTCAGCCCTGCAACATTCCACGACACCAAGGCTATACAATCATGTTTGTTGTCCCTAGGGGCCTTCAAATATGCCTCTTGCATTAGCTTGTCATTTCTCAGATTTATATCTCTCATGTTCACTTCTAGCAGGTTCACGGTCCCTTCATACCTTATTCTGCCAGTTCCCTCAAAATTCTGTCCCAATTAGATGGTGCACTCTCATCAAATTCATGTGGCATTCTAGTATTCAGTCAATCTATGGATTCCAAATCACTCATTCTTTGCCTGTAGTACATTGTATTTGACTGAGGGCCAGTATATCTCTTCATAGGAACTTGGCTAAATATTGGTCTATTCAGTTTGAACCCCAGTGTGGTGCAAGTGACTGGGCTTGCTCTAAATTCCATTGCTATTATGCTCTCTACAAGTGCTTTACCCAAGAAGGTTACTAGGACAGTATTGCAATCTCTAGTGTCTTCTCTGAATCGTTATACCCTCACCATGTCTGAGTGCACAATTGATAAGCATGATTCAGTGAATAATCTTATTTTTCAGGGAGTCCTCATCTTTCCAACATCCCTTTTTAAGCTTCGGGACATTTGTTAGATACATGCAATGCTCCCCATTTACCGTGTACGTTTCTCTTGTAGTATACTTTCCACTGCAATTACCCATTTTAATCCTCTCAGGCCTATCGCTCAATGCACCTCCTTAAATCATTTGATGGCTCCCTAAAAATTGGAACTGGGCGGAACACGTAGGAGGGGGATGGGAAATTAATAAAGGGTCCCCAAATCCCTGCTCTGCTCATGTGGATGGAGGCTTATAAATTTGGGTAGGAACAGTGGATCTATGAAGGGTCCTCACACCATTCTCTGTTGGTACTAACACATCCACAGCTGGCTTCATATTACTATGTTAAAGTGATGGCCCTGGGATACCAAAGTCTTGCCTAAGCCCATATTGTGAAATTCTTCCCCGTGTTAATGATGGTGTCATATTATGCCAATTAGATGTCTTGCTGTATTCTTCCCTTGTTTCTACTGATGATTCACAGGGTGGGGCTACCGGCTTATTTCCCAGTTACTTGCACAATAACTTAATTAGGCTCCTTAATCCCTCAACTTCCTTCCCCAAAGAATCCATTTTTGGTATCAATTTCTCCTGCCATTTCCTTGCAGCAGAATTAAAGCTCTGTTCTTTCACTAATTGAAGTTCTTCATCTTGCTGTGGCGTTTGGCTTGAAATACTTGGGCTTGCAACCTCGAAGGCCATCTCCACCTCTGTGTCAGCCAGCAGTGCAAATCTGTACAAATAATGCCTTTGATCCCCCCACTTACTATTCCCCTGGGAGTGCATCATATTCTCATTTGCCTGCAACGGGTTTGGTGTAATTAGTGCATTTACTTCTATCGGAATTGGCCCTTGTGGTGTGTGCTTCCTTAAGTTCAACTCCCTTGCAAAATCAATTTGGTTTTTGGGAACTTGTCCTTCCGCATCCTTTCTTACACAAAAGGAAGTTATTTTTGCAGTTGACAGTTTTTTTCCTCTTAGGTTTCCCTCCTAACATAGTTTCCACCTCCTCTAAGAGATTATCTATTTCCACAACGGTACAGTACTGCGAAGCTCATCCTAAGCTTCAGTATTTTCCCCTTCCCAGGGGTGCTTCAGTTGCTTTACATTTCCCCAGGCTGATCTAAGAGCTCCCTGCTTATACCGTAGGTAATGTCCAAATCACAAATCAACATAGAGGGCTTGCAGATTCCAAGTCGTATCCTGCCAATTTGATCACACAAAGTGATATTCTAGCCCACAATAAATAATCATTAGCATCTAATAACAGTCAACAATTGGCTCAAGAATCTAACCTTCACAGCTTTATATTCCAGTCCTTGTATCTAGGCCAGATTGTATATTGCAAAGTCACAATTTTATTATCTCTATCATGGTACCTGCCTTCCAAATTAGTCTCCTCTCAGGATGAACAGGCAAAAAAAACCAAGGGGATGGCCCTGCCCAGACTCCTCCGGGCTCCGACAGGTGTGGACAGGCCTATCCTTGGACCAGGCTTTGCCTGGGCACAGCCCACATGCGTCCCACGCAGTGAGACTAGTCCTCGCTCTGTAGAGCGCCTTTCATCAATGAACAGCTACAGCTGTTTCCGGTGCAGGGACCGCCTCCTTGGACCTAATGGTGACTGGGAGGTGGATTCCTTCCTGCTCGCAGTACAACGGGACTCAAACAGCAGGACCAGTCATCTCTCTATAAAGCACCTTAAATCATTAAACAGCTACTGCTGTGTCCAGTGCAGGGACTGCTTACTTGGCCCTGATGGTGACTGAGAGGTGTAGTCCTCTTTGCTCGCAGCACAACTTGTACATATGGGAAAGAAAACATCACCACTGTAGCGTCGCAAAAACTTATAGAATGGTGGTGCTAGGGGCTTGTAGTTATGTCACTGAACACCTGCCTGTCTGTCTATCTATCTATGTATCTATCTATCTATCTATCTATCTATCTATCTATCTATCTATCTATCTATCTATCTATCTATCTATCTATCTATCCAACTATCCATCTATAGCCCTTTGTGGCTTTTGCCTCTGCTTCTATATGTATTTTAAAATCACTGTGCTACAATGAAAATTGCATTATGGACATGGCAATATAAAGATATAGAAGACAGAGCTATAGATAATATAGATGTAGATACAGGTATAGATGTAGACATATCAACCCAGTTATATCAGATTGATAGATCAAAAGAGAGAAAGAAACTGCTTCACTTTATGCAGTTATACCAAGACAGAAATGAGAGTTCTGTATCCTCCATGCTAATCCTATTGGCTGTGGGAACATTTTCCCTGTTTCTTGCTTCAAGATGCAGCAACAGCCACCAGTGATAAGAAGTTGAGAATAAAGGCTGAGATGTAGTGACTGCACTAGTCATACTAAGAACTTCAAATGGGGACCAAATTTAGACCTCTCACACTGAAAAAGTATGAAATAAAAAACTTGCTCACAATGCAATCTGATAAACCTCTTTGTCTCATTACAGAACATCACTATACATACAGTGCAAAGGCTGAAAGGCTTTTTGTTTCCCAGCTAATAAAAGATATATGCAATCAGCTATACCAGCAACAGTCACTGAGTTCCCTGGCAATCTGCCCCAGAGCCATTGGCAAAAAATTCACTGGGTTTACTCCTGGCTACATTAATCAGAGGTGTTGCCAGATGGAGGTACTGAGTTGCAAATGTTGGATAAACTTCAAGTCCCAAGGTTAAAGGAGCTGACATAAAAGCTTGCTGGAGATATATCTAATGAGGAAATCGCCAATGCTGTCTAGTCTAGGCCAAAGTGGTATTCCTCGGGGTAGGATAGCTTTAAAATTGAATTTTATAAATATAGTGCTAAGATCTCCATCACCCTTGTGGGGGAAATGTTCAGAGAAGTGAAGGACTTCAACTTCTTAGATGCAGACTTTAATAGAGATCTCATTACCTTGATATCAAAGTAAGGGAATGATCTACCACAGTGTAGGAACTTCAGACTAATATATACGATAAACAAGCATATACGAATTCTGTCAAGGAGGTTGAAAAGAATTATTCCATTACTAATACATAGAAACGAAGTAACGTTCATCCCAGAACATTCCTTTCAGAATCACATAAGCATTCTTCTTCACCTGTTTTGGCATCTAGGCAGAGAGAAAGATGAACGAGTAGCTTAAAACGCATTGGATCCATTGTAGTGGGCTACCTTTTCTAGATCATGTCCAGAGTGAAACTAAGTCAGAACTTTATTTACTAGTATATTTACTAACATTAGAACCACTGGCTATTGTAATCTGAGATTTGCAAGCAGTCATAGCCATAGACACTCCAGTCAGTACCTAAAACGTATGCTGTGTGGTGCTGATGTTCTATTAGCTTTAATCTCCCAGGAGAAGTGTATTCCAGCACTGATGTACACTATACAGAATTGTGCATCTTTCTCTGGATACAAAAGGAATTGGAGTAAGAGTAAGGCCATGCTAATGACACACTGTACTATGGTTAGCTGTTTATATGGTCAGCCATTCCATGGGTCCAGAACAGAGGGAGTTTAAGTACCCAGGTGACTTGCTCACCAATAATACCTCTAGAAAGATGAAGGACAATTTGGACACCCTAACTGAACCAACGATGTGAGACATGAAATGGAACAAACTACATTTTTCAATGTGAGGGTGAGTCCAAATAGTAAAGATGGACGTTGCAATCTGATTTAACTATACCCTAGTTTTGCAACATCTTTCAGTCCCACGTGCCTTTTTAGAACACATTGATAGCAGAATCAAGGATTTGCTTTAGAGGGACTACCCTCCCCAACTAGCAGCTGCTAGTTTAAATGCAACTACTACTTCTGGAGGTCTTCAACTCCCTCGTATAGAAATGTGTCATTCAACCCTGCATTTATCCCAGATGGCCTATCTCTTCTCCTTAGATTTAGAAAAGCCAGTTTGGATTACATTAGCACATTCTCCACAGAGAGGAGTTACGGGCCCTCAAGTAATCTCCACATGCCTTGCAATGAATGACAGCAGTCTGAACCTGTTTCTGACGGGATTATTAAACATGTTGGTGTCTGGGCATAAGATCATGCAGCAGTAAGAATTTCTAAAACAATAGATGACACTTTGGAGCAGAAAAGAGATTCCCACTGATGGTCACACATTAAATTGTGCAAAGTGGACTACAAAAGGGAACCTACATATAGCAGAAGTACTGGATAATGACAAATCCTTTCAAGATCTACAAGTGGAGTTCCTCCCAGACTCATCACAATTCCTTCACTGCTTACAACTCTAAGACATCTTGAAAACAAAATTGCATAACCCACTGGGGGACTGATCACCTCATTGATACATTGCTCCTTGGAATGGTGGGGTCATTTCAAAAAGCTGGTTTCAGGACTTTTTGGAATACTGATAGAAGGGTCATACTTAAAACCAAACACAGCCCACCTTAGTCGAAGATTCTAACTACATGTGCAGGTTGGTCCACCTTTCTATCTAACCCTGGTCATGAAGTAAGAGAACCTAGATTGAAGTTTAGTTACTTCAAAATATTGCATAGCTGACACTGGTCACCATATCCAATGCACAAAACAAAGCTAATCAAAGATGTGAGGTACTGAAGGTGTAAACTGACAGACGGTGATATGGTACATATATTATTGGACTGCTGAGTCTTGCAGAAGATTTGCACCATAGTCTGGCAACGATTGAAGAAAGCAGCTATTTGAAAATTGTATCTTTACTGGAACTTGCCTTCCTTCACAATACCCGAGATATTTCGAAGTTGAACAAGCAAAGTAAGGGATGGCTGGACTCTGCATTAGCAACAATGAAAATGTGTATTCTGAGGCACTGGAAAACGAGAGCACAACCTACAGTGGAACAATGGTCTGAAGCAATAACATTGATGGCATCCAATGAGAGCCTGATTTATAAAAGGAATTACCAATTACAAATGTTCAATGACATTTGGGGATCATATATCAGGCAATCGTTTTTGGAAACCCAAGGATCTGCTGCAATCTCAGATGAGTATATTAGTTATAACATTGTTATATAATGGCGAAATGAATCAGAGATGACAAAGTAGTCCTGTGAAAGTTTATAAATGTGCCAGTGTGTTATGGTTAGAAACTGGAAGTTTAGACATAGCCTAATTGTGACCATAGAAGAGACTTGGGGCGTGAATTAGAGTTTGGATGGCAGGTTACTCCATCTCAAATGTGACAGATATCCCGCTCGTTGTATTCCGTGTTACATTCAGGACCAATGGAATTAGGAATTGTATGGCTGTGATGATTTTGCATAATTATAGATTTGCAGCATTTACCACATAATCCATCATCTGCTGTAATGTAAATTCGTACTTGTAAAGCGCACTCCAACCCTAAGGTATTGAGGCACTGAACACATACTGCTGTGGAACCTCTCCTGGCTTTTCCCTGTGAGGTGCCTACTCCTGAGCAACCCCCAAGGTGAAGCCAGGCACCCCAGCGCTGTTGGGGCTGTTGTGGAGATTAAGCAAGCTATTGCCCAGAGTCGCAGAGTGAAACCCATGAATTAGATTAGGCACCAAGGGGAGAAAAATCCTGTCCAGGGAAATTAAGCCCAAGAACCGCTGAGGTGGGAATTGAATACTGGTCCCGGGCTAGATCTCTACATCAGGGTCTGCCTCTCTAACCATTGTGCCACACTTCGCCAATGTATACTCTGCAGAGTTTAACAAAAAAAAGTGTTGAGCTCAAACGCTTTAAAACTTACAAACAATACATCATCACTTTTTTCCAGAGAGTAGAAGTCCCTTGGCAAAGCTGAACTGGTCATTTTTCTGTTGCTTATTGCTATAAGTTGAAGGCGATGATTGTCTGACCTTTTCAGACCATATTAGAACCTCATCTCTGGTGCCTGGGACCCTCATAGCAAGTAGGACCATAAAACAGATGGAGTACTAAAGCATCCACATTTACATGAGTCACTGGTATGTGTGATTTCATAACAGAGAATATCATGGTTTCCAAACTTTTCAGGTGAGAGTATACTAAAATATTGTTGAGGCAATTTGAATTACTGCACCCAATTCCTCTAGTAATTCCCTATATGCTAGCACTTACACACCTGGAAATTTCACGATGTCCTGCTGGGAGAAATAACCTATTGTAAATAACTGGAACATAGTATTCCCATGGGAGAGGCAATTCCAAATTCAAAATCTGATGAAATTGTGAATTCCTCCAAATTGGTAATATAGGTATTGGAGTGACAGTTCTGTCTTTCCTCTGCCTTCATTTTCTATTTCTTCTGGAGTTGTTTTTTTCTGCAACTCTCTTGTGTCACTGATTGCCACCACAACATCTCTGTAGCAGTAAAGAGTGCTTTGATCCTTTGCAGCCTTACCTACAGCACTTTCTTTTGGAAACAAGATATGTTACCTGCAGTAACCATTTGCAGGGGCAGCTTTAGCACTGGCGGTGCTCTGTGTGACAATAATTTTTACTTCCCCGCTCCCCAGGGGCATAACTTGGTCATTAAGATTGGGAGGGGAGCTTCACATTTGCCTACAATCATGCTGGCATATAATGCTAAATACTTTATACGACAAGCAGGGTGCATGAGAGGGACTTAAGGGGCAGTGGAAAGGGAGAGAAATGCTGATTGGAAGGAGTACCAAGGGAGAGAAACCCAACATTTAGTAAAACAATCAACATTTTGAGGACTTACAAAACAAATATGAAAGTGTGTGTGTATGTGTGTGTTTGTCAGTGTGTGTGTGCAAAAATCCCAGGTGAAATCGAACAGACCCCTTACCATACCTAACTGAAAGCACCTATACCCAACTATTCATCAGAAAATGCAATTATTAGGGGTGTGTATCACCCCAAACACCCCCCTGATGCTACACCCCTGCCCCTCCACCATATCCCCTCCTAGGATTACCTCACTACCACCGGAAAAAGTGCCTCTCATGTCTCCATAGTCCCTCTCTCAGATACATTTCATTTGTTTCAAAGCGCTGGTAAAGGTTGGCTTTACTAATCCATTTAGCTAACCACATAAATTACAGATCTGTTCTTTGCAGCAGGCATATTATTTCTCTGTGCTACTTTATGGTGAGTCAAAACTGCCTGTAGACAAAACTCTGATCTCTCTCTCTGCCAGGAACATTAATCACAAGAGTTATGATAACATTTTTATTGCTGTCCGAAAGCAAGGCACAAAAGAAAGTCTGCAGCAGGTGTTTTTGAACTGTACGTTAATGCTGAATACCCTCCAGGTAATTCCCCGCCCATAGGTCAACTAAAGCCAGCCCAAGCCATTCATGGTTGCACCAGATGTGTCCTGTTATAATTCCCCTCTAAGTTGGGGTTTGGATCAATAATGGCATTGAAATCTGGTCTTTTTGTGAATTCCACATGTACATGTTCTTGTCAACTTCATATTTCTTAGGTGCCTTCCCTTGGGCAGGAAACAAAGATTGATGTTAAGATTAAGAGAGTAACTTCATTGTCTTTTTAATGGATGCAGGAAATAGATATTGAAGCTTGGAAGGTGGAGGTACACGCCCAAAAGTACTCTAAAGTTGATGAAATACATAGTGGTGCCATTTAAAGCTGGTTCAAATGAAGAACTAATCTTCCACTTTGAAATGCCTCTCTATGTTATTTTCAAAACATTTTTCATGTGCATATTTTAAAGAAAATATCTTTTGTGCAAATGTAATTTGAATTTTGAATCATTACCTGCGAGTCTTACTTGTCATTATTTTTCACTTTTGTAATAAAACTACACCAATTAAAAATTCCAATGAAACATTTTTTATCTAAGTCAATACTAGGGTTATGTATTTTCCCCAATGCATGTATTTTGTAGTTGATTGGTGTCCCAGTGAGTTGGGTTCCCAAAACGAATTGCTGACAAATAATCTGATCTTTAATGGTATCATATGATATCATCTCAAGGCTGACAAACACAACTGAAATTGAATTTCTCTCTACATTTACACATTCTCCCTGTTCTCTGAAGTGAAATGCAGCCTATGCCAGACATGTATTGGCATTTTGATATTAAATTCTTTGAAATATAGCTATACTCTCATTGATAACTGTGTATGAGCAGTCAAAGGATCCCTCGTTGGCGGGGCTGTTGATATAGGTAAGCGAACACAACTCAAAATGCACACAGGAATAATTCAACACAACAATAATTCAATGCCCAATCTAATTCTTACTTATTTTATTTCTAACTCTACACTTTCAAAATAATAATGAGATTCACAAGCAATAACACAATCCAGTTGAGATGGGGGCTCTAGTGGTTGTGAGGCAAATTCCTGTTCACCCTCTTCCTTATGACGTGGTCAAGATTATTCCATATTCACCGGTGACCACATCCGGGGTATGCTCACTATAAGGTCATATTCAACAGTTCCCTTCTTCAAGAATTAGTCAAAAGCGTTTATGGCGCTACAGAAATGTCAACAGTGAGTCCCCTTAGGCAAACAGGACCAATTCTAGACTTACCAGTTCCATTGGTATTATAACCATCTAGTGGTGCATCGGGGGCCCTCTCCATGGGCACTCAAAAGTCCAGATCCTATTTTGCGAAGGTGGGCTTGCCACTGAGCAGACGGCAGCAAACGACAGGCACAGGCTCTCTCCCTTGAGCCACGCTAGCAACATGATACAGTGACTGGGGTTGCTCTAGCTCCTTGAAGACAAGATAAATAACTCTTCCTCTCGTGGGGGTAGAGGGAGAGTGATGAAATGCTCTGGATCCCGGCTAGAGCCCTGCAATGGTGCAACATCTCAGGCAGCATCCTTCATGGTGCTTTGGGAGGTCAGTCAGGTGCAGGCCTTGGTGTGCAGACTGAACTCACCGATCACAGCCTCAATCTTCTCCCTTGGTGACTATCCAAACCTCTGGAAATGTATGAACTTGCAGCCCCTTCTTGCATATGGGGTAAATGTGGTACTCTCTGTGAGGAGCAGACATGTCGGGTACACTCCCCCTCATCATGGCAGCCTCGCCTGGTATAAAGGGTCACCGATTAAGGGGTACTGCAGGAAGGCAGTGTGGGCCTGGCCCTTTCCACACGGAGCTCAAAACATGGCTCAGATAACTGAGGCCTTCTCCTTGCATACGGGGGTCACTGAATCGCTTCTGCACATGGGCAGGGACGATCGGTGTATAGCTGTTCCCTCATACCTTGTTCAGACAGTCCTATGGGCAGGGCTCCACACTGCACTCTGCTTCCTCCACCACTCTTCTCTTCCTTACAGGGCACACTGGTCTTGGCTAACAGACAGGAAGTAGTGCTCTAGGCTCCAAGGCATGTGATCTTGGTTATCCCTGGGGGATGTCTCCTCACCAGCATGGAGAATAGCAGGCATTTGCCCCTAGTCCTGGTCACTGGCAGCAGTCTTGAGTCTCGTTCTCACATAGCCTGTCTGGCTGTTTGGCCGATGACAAATTTGGGATCTCATCTTCCTCTTCTTATTGTACTTTTCCAGACACCAAATGCGGTTAAGGGTTTGAGTCTTTGGAGTTTTATGTTGGTGTTCTGCTTCATTTGAAATGTACGCCTCTTTTTTGCTTCTTTCCTCAAGAAAGACTATAACACAAGGCAAGACTCCAAAGCTGATTGTCCAACTACAAATGTCATGGGAGTGACAAGAGTTCACACCTGGATGTCAGTCACAGCAATATCCTGGATTCTCCTGGATTCTCCTGGATTCCCAGCCCAGCTCTTTATGATTCCCTTATCAGCCACATCTCCTTTCTGAGATGTGCCCACACCCCTTTCTTGTGATCCAACATTGAATCAAAGAGCACCCATTTGAAATGTGAAGGGAGGATCTCTCTCCCTCCCGCCCTACTATTGTGTGCCTTAACCAGCTCACAGGAATGCAGCAATGTACAAATCTGACTGGGGGGGATTTGTCCACTCCTCATGTATTCACCAGACAGGCTTCCCAAAAGGGAACCCAAGGTCCTCTATTTAATGTGTCACTGCAAGCACACATCCACAGCACACTTGCTGTTCAGAACTGTCACCTCCATGCATTATGCCACTACAGTCACACATACATTCTGCACGCACATTGAGTCTGCATACACTGATCAGTACTGTAGCCTTTCTGTATTGTATCAGTGTTTGATATTTGCAAACACACCACTGCCAGCACACACACTCACCATGTGTGCACTTCACAACACTTCCTCCTTCATGTATTGTACTTCATGCAAGCACACATATACCCAGCATGTGGTTTCACTGAGCACGCGCTGCACAGCACTACATCTCGCTTGCAATGTATTCCTAGCAGGTATACATATACTCAGTACATGCACTAACCACACCTATACTGCAAATCACTGCTCCATACCTGAATTCTACCCTTTCCAGGCATACATACATCCACCGTCATAAAACCTGCAATGCACAACACTCTACATCTTCCCAATGTAGGCCAAGGGTGTGTTAAGCACACAGCGGGGTAACTTTTAAAGGTGAGTGAGCCTGTAGGCCTCACCCCAGTGACATAAAGTAAAAAGGACCTGTTCACTAACACTGAGCAATACGCGATATGCTGCCACCCTGCTTATGATGCTTAATTTGTGTTGACGGCCAGCACTATGAGGGTTGTGCTTTGGGCACCCCTCCCTGTCCAACAAGACCACATTCCTTGAGACACTCATCTGTCATGGTGCACATGTATGATCTGAGTTTGATCTATGTTTGGCTATGACAAAAATCAGCATTAGGGATCCAGGCAAAAGTACAGTTGTACACTTAAGTCTTTTACCATGCAGAGGACTTTTATGTCCAAACACCTCATTTCTCTACTGTTTAAGAGTGTGCTTCTGCTTTGTGTGCATGTGTTGACAAACCGGATAATTTGTCTTTGGTTTACAGTGTGCATTTTGCATATGTGTGTCTACCTGAATGCCTGTGCATTTTAGAAGTGGTTGCATGAGCCTATTTGCACATTATAATCTTAACTGCTTCATTGTAGTGGCATAACATCTGTGAAATGCCCCACTGGGGGGATTGTCCTAATTTAAGAATGCTGAGGCCAAATACACAAACCTCAAGTTAAAGTTTACACAGCCAAAAATATAATGTACTCACACCCAAAGCTTTATATTGTTGCAGTTTCTATATACAGTTGTCGTCATTTGGAATTTTAGCTGATATCAGCAGTCCTATTTTCCTCGATCTGAGGAAAGGCACTCTCTTAACAATGTTAATATCGTTCCGATCAACTCTATACTATCATGGCTAGGTAAAACTTAATTTGATTTAGGTAAAGTGTGGTAGTTATTTGTAATTCATGCATCTTTAAATGGTGCAGTTGGCTCATGATGGGAATTATGATAGTCCCCATGGTGGCAATGTTACACTTATTGTCATTTGGACGCTGGGGACTGGACTAGGAGGCAGGCATCGTAGGTGGTGTACCTTTAGACCAATAAAGACTACTTATGAAGTGAGAGCTCTTTTAACACCAAGCACACCACCAATTCCCCAAGGACCTATTCAGGATTTGTGTTGTCTGATCCTCTTAAAGCGACAACTGGAGAAACAGAAACATATTCGCCATTCATGGAAGATTGAAGAGCATAGATAATTCATTTACTGAACATTTTGAAGAAGACATCGACCCACAAGTAAGCGTGTTTTACCTTATTCCTACTATCTTCCATGTGCCACGGCAGCTGCATCTCTGGCACAAGCAGGTAGTGTTGGTTTCCTAGACGATTGCCTGTGCACGTGAAACTCTTCAGTGTCCCACAAGCTGGATTCAACATGCACCAACTGTGAGGTTTTCAATATGCTGACACTCATCATCATCATCAAATTACTTTATTCGATTGTATCTCAAAATACTAAAAGCAGGTAATGCATACAAATAACATCAATCAACAGCCACATAAAATAAATAGCTAAAATGAATCAAGACATGCAACAATTGACACCATATATTAAAATTCATTACGAAAAACTAAGTCCAGTTATTCTTCTGGAAAACAGTATAAAATCAATAAAAAAAATTATTTAAAAAGCAAGAACTGTTGTCCAGACTATAAACATATAAAAGTAAAAGACCTCCATGATTTGCCTAAAGGTATGATCTAGCCTTAATTACTGCACATAAATATAAAGCTAATCCATTGCATAGATGATTGATGGAAGGGACAGCAGATAAATAAATGCTGGGAGGCATTGTTTAAAATGCATGGAACTTAAAAGTGGAGTCACAAACACTTTTCTCAGATCAGAATACAATTTTCACAAAAAAAAACTATATGCATTGTACTTTGGTCCGATCCTGAATCACAAGGGCATTTTTCCAGAACAGGGGTCCAGTCGTTGGTAAGCAGAAAACTGACGAAACGATGAAATGCTGACTCAAATGTGCAGCGATACCGTTGTGCATTATTCCGGGCACCACTTTTAAGGCAGATTCGATGGAATGATACAACTGCAGCAATTTTATTGCGCTTTTTGTCATGTACTTCAGGACATTAACTGAAAATTGTACAACACTATGATATCATCGCGTATAACACTGAGAGTAATTTTGAATCAGGACAAATTCAGTTGATTAGTATGGAAACAGTTACTTTCATAGCACATTTTGTCACTAATAAGAATTTGAACAATTGAAACAGGTAAAGAAGTTGAAACTGTTCAGCTACATATTGGCAGCGGCAGTGTATACAGTGCGACAATATACAGCATTGTGTATAGACTAAGGTAAACATTCTGGGGGTTATTCTAACTTTGGAGGAGTGTTAATCTGTCCCAAAAGTGACGGTAAAGTGACGGATATACCACCAGCCGTATTACGAGTTCCATAGGATATAATGGACTCGTAATACTGCTGGTGGTAAATCCGTCACTTTTCCGTCACTTTTGGGACGGATTAACACCTCCTCCAAAGTTAGAATAACCCCCTCTGTGTGCTACACTACAGTATTTTACCTGTTACAACAAAAATGTCTGTCAGTAGTCTATCCCCCAGCCTTTTTTTCATGAAAGGTAGAACCTATAGTTCCATGGATTCTTATTTAGTGGCCATTGGTAAAAAGAAATTCTACGCAATGGAAAAAAGCAATTTCATTACACAATCTCAGAATTTAATTCATGAAAGTATTGATGAGATGCCAATTAGCAATGGTAATGGAGAACCTTCTGATGTATTCAAAATGTCAATTAAAATGTTTAATAAGAGATCAATTGGTGAAGTGCGCCAACAGTAGCAGGATGCAGGAGAAACTATTGTCTATGAATCCATCACTCAAGGAGGCCCTTACAATTGGAGAAGGTGTTTAGAACACTTCAAGATGGGTGAAAGAAATGAAAATTAATGTTGCAGTATCTCACAACATGTCCACATAGAGCAGCATATATGAACTAACTGAACAAGAAATTCAACAGAATGCAGAGCGGAAATTCTTAAAGTAGCACCTGGAGTCACAAATAAAACCTTTTCTGACACTAATAAGTTAAAGTGCTACAGATGTGGAAGTCTGGGACGTTTATCTAGTAGTCCAAATTTTAACACAAGAAATTCAACATTACAGAAATGTGGTCTTTAAAGGCATTAGGCAAGGGTTTGCAAGTCTGCTGGGAAAGTGTGAATGGTAGAGTGTGTGGGGAATGCAACATAAGTTCTCCGAACGGTAGTGCTGACCATGAAGAATAACAGTGTGTAAGTGGATGCTGGAACAGTGATCATGCCAGATTGTAAGGTTGATATTGGAGAGAAATTTGTAATATTGTCAGATTCTGGCTCCCCATTCACCATGTTTGGAAACAAGTTGTGTGATAACAAATTTCCCAAAGAAAAGTTACTTTCTTCAGATATGAACCCTGTCTTCTGTGGTGGTACGTACATTGATGTCGTGGGTTATGCTGTAAAAAGAATTGAATTCAAGGGTAGAAAGATCATGGGGAAGATTTATATTGCCAAAAGAGGAGACAACCTCCTAGGTTGGATACATCAAAGATACATGGATATTATCTTAAATCCTAAAGTGCTTAATCCACGTAATCAGAACATGGTCACTGATGAATGTGGAGGAGAGGAAGAATTTTATAAGGAATTTCTAAAAGTGTTCAGGGATGAGTTAGGTTACTCAAACATTTTGAGCATCGTATAGTATTAAAGAAAGATGCTTAGCCATGTGTGTACATGGTACACAAGGTCCCCAACATGATGCTTGCACCTTTGAAGGAAGAACTGAACAGGTTACTGTGTTTTGGAGTAATTGAAGAGATCTAGTCATCGGAGTGGTTGGCACCAGTAGTCTTAGCACCCAAGGATGGCCATAGGTCTGTCAGAATATGTGTGTACCTGAGATGCCTCAATATGTGGATTTGGTGGACCGCCAACCACTCCCCAAAATCTCAGAATTCATTACTATGCTGAAGGGAGAGAAAATACTTAGAGTGTTAGACCTGTCCACTCCATTGCACCAAGAGTCTAGGCATTTGACTTCTTTTGTGACACTATTGTGGGCCTATCAATTTGTGAGGATGCCGTTTCGCTGGCTTCAGCTGCAGCCTGTTTTCAGAAAATCATGAAGATGATTCAATTTTTTCAGGATGACATTCTCATTTATTGTAAGGATGTATGTCAGCGTGATGACACATTAAGGAATGTGTTGAGAATACCAGTGAATAGAGGACTCACAGTAAAGAAACAAAAATATAAAATTGACGTAACCTCAGTCACCTATTTGGGTCAGGGCATACAACCTAAAATGGAGCTGGCTGATAGCATTGTGAATGATCCCCCCCCCCATTTGACAAAGAGCAAGTACAGTCATTTCTGGGGCTCACAGAGCTCTAGTCTAAATTCATTAATGGATATGTGAGTGTGTTAGTGCCCATCAGAATGCTGCTGAAAAAGGGGATTCATTTTGAATGGTTAAAAGAGTGTGAGGAGGCGTTTAAGATTGTGAACACCAGATTTAACCACAGATGCCAGCCTCAAATGTTGGATGCTGTGCCTACTCAAGTAGTGGATGGTGATGAAAAGGTAGTAGTGTTTGCATCAAGGGAGCTCAAAAAGGGAGAAGAACATTATTCTTGCATCGAGAGAAAAGCCTCGGCCATAGTGTGAGCAGTGAAGCATTTTAAATTCTACCTGTGAAGCATTCCCTTTCTGGTGAGGACTGCTCATCATACTATTGTTTATATCTTTTCTTGCAGCCACAGTGAAAGGTTAACCACAAGAATGAATTCAACGTTGAAGTGAAGAATTGGAGGAGTTTCATTTCAAGTACAGTACCTCCCTGTTTTAGCAAACAAGGAAGCTGATTGTTTATCATGACTGTCAGTAGAAAGTAGTAAGGAGATGATCATTAGTGACATAAATTGTGTGGACTGGGTGAAGGAACTGCTATCACAAAAGATGAGTGAGAAGAAAGTAGGGTGAAGAATGAATTGTTTCCCCCAATCAGTTGATTTGTCATAAAAGACTGGCCTGACTATAAGAGGTTAGTTTCAGATTTAAGACCATTCTGTGCAGTGAGTGATGAACTCATGCTTTACCAAAGTGACTTTTTGAGGGATGAAAGTATTGTGCCTCCTAGGAGCATAAGGACTAAAATAATTTACTAAGCATATGATGGACATGTTGGCAGAAGCCTCACAAAGGCCCGAGTCAGGGAGAGATATTAGTGGCTGAGCATGGATTGCCATATGGAGGAAGTGGTCAAGGAGTGTTGTTCATATGCCTCTAATGAGTTCTGCTCCTCTGTCACCATTGGTGGTACTGAATGAGCCATTTCAGTTATTACCATGACCAGAAAGATCTGTATTTTTGTTAATGGACTACACTTCAAAATGGGTATCTACCAGATATGTGAGTACGATGACTACAAAGACGGCTCTAGAATTTCTTAAAGATGAGTTTGGAAATGAAGGCATACCAAAAATGTGATCACTGATAATGGGGTGCAATTTACTTCATGAGAAATGCAAGAGTTCTTAGCTGATTTTGGGATAACTCATAAAAGGATAGCTCTTTATGTACCACAGGCCAATGGCCTTGCAGAACACATGAATAGAGTGGTGAAGGCCTGTGTGCAGAGGGCTTTGGGAAACAGGCTTCTGCTCAATGGAGTGCGGAGAGACATGTGGGGGGTACATCGCACTACTCCAAATTGTGTGACACAAAATTCTACTTTTGAGTTCTTAAGGAGTAGAGTGGCCACTTCCACATTGAACCCACAGTGGTTCCCCATTAAGAAAACTACTAATCTTGACAAAGAGGGGATAGGAGCTAAAATCAGGTCCTACCAACAAAAGTATAAGCTCAGGTATGATGAAAGGAATTCCACGAACAGCATGTAGTGGAACGTAGGGGATCAGGTAAAGAAACCAAGGTGGGGAAGGAAGGGTGGAACTGAGTTTATGGGCCCCTGTGTCATTACTTAAATTAAAAGGAATGTTGTGTCAGGGAGACCAGATCCTCTGTGTCTACACACGTTCCCAACTTGTCCACCACTAGAAAGCTCCAAGACTCCAATAGATAAAATCACAGAGCGAGAGAGTCCAAGCGGGGGAAAAGGGGATAAGGAAGGGAACAGCTGGGAAGGAGACCTGTAGGAAACAAAGGTTAATCAAAACAATATCAAGATATAATCACATTGAGGTACATAAAAACTCTCTGTTGAATCTATGGTTCAATGATATTCGGAACATTAAATAACACTCTGTTGAATATAGAGTTCCAATGATACTCGGAACATTAAATAACACTCTGTTGAATCTAGAGTTCAATGATACTCGGAACTTGAAATAACACTCTGTTGAATCTAGGGTTCAATGATACTCAGGACATGAAATAACACTTAGACTGAAGAAACATGAATGGCCTAGAACTAGACTCTAACTAGGCCTCAAGAAATCTAGGCACCTGGAAAAGAATATAAAATGGTTAATACAATGTTTCATATGGACCTTTCATGAGGTGTTACATGCTGTCTAGGAATATAAGGACCTTCTAGAATAATGTTTCAGAACAAACATTGCCTCATTTCATGAGGCCAAAAAGTAATCTAAACATTCCCTGGAAAACAATAGGAATTGTACTAAGGACTTAACATGCACAAAGAATGTAACATCTTGAATGTAACACCTTTGCAGAAAATTCAAGGGCCCTGGATAATTTTGTGCACTTCAGGAAACACTACACATCAAAGTTTTGTTTGCTATGAAATGATCACGCACACTGTACGCGATCTGAACACCTAGGTTTAAATGCAGGAAAAGAATCGTGCACACTGCTGATTCCAACAAGTATATGCAAATGCCATGAAATGATCGCACACTCTGTAAGCGATCTGAACATCAAGGTTTAAATGCGGGAAATGAATTGCGCGTCTTGCCAATTTGAATGCCACCATGCAAATGCCGATAAATGGTTGCGCACAATGATTATCAAAGTTTTAATGCAAGGAATGAATTGCGCGTCTTGCTGATTTGAATGCCACCATGTGAATGCCAAGAAATGGTCGCGCACAATGAATATCAAGGTTTAAATGCAAGGAATGAATAGCGTGTCTTGCCGATTCGAATGCCACCATGTTAATGCCAAGAAATGGTAGCACACTATGAGTATCAAGAGTTAAATACACGGAACGAATCACGCGTCTTGCCGATTCGAATGCCACCATGTAACTGCCAAGAAATGGTAGCGCACAATGAGTATCAAGAGTTAAATGCACGGAATGAATTGGGTGTCTTGCCTATTTGAATGCCACCATGTAAATGCCAAGAAATGGTAGCGCACAATGAGTATCAAGAGATAAATGCAAGAAATGAATTGCGCGTCTTGATGATTCGAATGTCAATATGCAAATGTCTAGAAATGGTTGCCGACCCGAATCTCAAAAGTCAAATGCCAAGAATGAAACGTGCGTCTTGCCGATTCAAATACCAACATGTAAATGCCAGAAACCACAAGCACGTTCACACTCACAAGGAAAAATCTTCCAACATGAAAGCTAGGCCCAAAAACTCGAATGCCTTTGAAAACGGGATCGGGGGCCCAGCCCGACCTCCGTCTTACCGCCATGATCAAGAACCACCAATACAATGAAGCGCAAAGGCCTGGAAGATCAAGGTGGGCCTCCAGAACAGGAGCTCAGGAAATTGCTGCTGCTCTGCATCAGGACCTCTGAATAGTGAGCACGTGGAGCTGGGCTGGCTCTCTTATTTAGAGTCTGGCCCAGCCCACAAACCACACCCAGTCATGCTGCAGGGAAAGCTTCTAGAAGGTCCTAGAAAGGGACCACACCCTGATACACTCTGTAAGCCTGCAGCGATACTTTGCAAATGAACATTATTTGCAAACATCATTAATAGTGGTTTCAAGGTAAAACTCTGCAATGCAAAAGGATAACAAACTGCATATAAACACAATGCATGAATTATGCTCTTGCATAAACACTGGGTTTTTGCATTTTAGTCATCTGTAGAGCGCGCACTGCCCTGATGTTGACAGTACTCCCCTCTCCCAAGCGCGCTCTAGGGCCTGGTTTGCCCAGGTTTAGGCAATGAAAATGCCTCACTAATCGTAGAGCATGATGTCAAAAGCAGAGACCCATGAGTTACTCTCAGGACCGTAATTTTTCCAAGAGAGCTGCAGTTCATAGGTTATTGGGTTGCCTTTTTGAAAGATGGTGTAAAGACCTGTGAACTTGGGACTAAATACGTGTCTTTTCTTGAAGTCAATATGTTGTGTAGAAAGCCACATTCTATCACCTGTTTTATATTGAGGTCCTTCACAGCGTTTTTGTCGCATGCTTTTGCCTGTCTTTATTGCGTTGCGATAACACACCACCACTTGTTCTATCTGAAGCACCTGTTTCTACTGTGACTGGAAGGTCAAGATCGGAATGAGTCAAGACTGGGATGGTGGAGAAGTCTTCTTTTTCAGCATCCTTGGTTGTGTGGGCTTGTTGAGGATCTATACCACTAGATGTCCGGAGGCAGCTTTCTGTGACAATGAGACTTTCAGCCTCTGAACGAGTCAGGATAGGAGTACTGGAAAAGACTTCCTTTGAAACCAAAAAGGCCTTATCGGCTTCTGGGAACCACGAGAAGGGCTCTCCGTTCTTCCTTGCTCCCTCCACACCAGTACATGATACGTTTTGTGAAGGCAATGTAATTTCCTTTGTAGTGACCATAACTAACTGAAATTCACTCAGATTTAGAACATTGAAAGTTTTAAGACATCTTGTCTTACAAAGAGATGACTGAAATATTATCTTTCTCTCTTCCTAGTCTATTTGAGGATTATGGTAACTCAACCAGGGCATATCGAGGATGATTCCATATTGAGGAGCGTGAATAACATCAAAGGTTACCAACTTGACGTGTTTAGTGTCATAGGTTTGTCCATCACAAGTTATTGACAAGGGCATGGTCTGCAGAGTCACTGGACCTCCAGTCAGGAGCTTGCGATCTGTGGTCTCCACTAACCCGGGTGTTTTCTTTTTCTCACACGGGATCTCCCATGCTTCCACCAATTGAGTGTCTATGAAATTCTCAGTAGCATCTGAGTCCACTAAAGCTTCTCTTAGGTAGGTGTGTCCTTCTACTTGAATTTCTAGTTCCAATTTCAAATACCGTGATGTTCTTAACGGTTGTGTCTCTTCCTGAAAAGGGTCTGTGATAACTCGCAAGACTAACCCTTCCTTGCACTCTGGGGATTTTAGTTTTGTCAACTCCTTTTTGGCAACAGCCAATTTGCTGTTAGGTTTTACTGGACACTCTTTAACAAAGTGACCTTCCTGGCCACAATACAAGCATTGTCTCTTATTACGGCGTAGATCTTTTTCTGCATTCGTTAGGGACCGCCTGATAGTTCCAATTTCCATTGGTTCCTCATTGTTCCCTTACTGAACTTGTGATTCTCTGTTATCATGAACACGCCAGGAATATTTCTCCGTTTTTGTGTGTGTTCCCCTTCGTTCCGCAAGACGATGATCCAGTCTCAAAACAAGGTTTATTAGATCTTGACAATCAGTAGGCTATGGGTTTATCTGAGCAAGAATGTCTTTTAACTTGTCCTTGAGTCCTTGGTAGAAAAAGGGTGCTTGCTTTTCTTCAGGGCAGGATGTTTCGGCTACCAACCAATTAAAATTAGCTAAGTAAGAAACTAGATCTTGGTTACTTTGTCGCAAGTCTAATAGTTCATGATCTGCCGACAATGTCACAGTTCTACGATCAAACACTTGTTCAAACTCACGAACAAAATTTCTCCAATTGTAAAGCAGGGGACTGTCTTTACGCACAAGAGGAATTGCCCAGGTGGCTGCGTCCCCAGTCAGGTATGATAACAAGAAGGCCACCCTGGATTGGGTATCAGGGAAAACACTTGGTCGACAAGTAAAATGCAATTCTACTTGCATCAAAAAGGATTGCGCTTTCAAAGGATCACCAGAGAACCGTTCAGGAGGAGGCAAAGGAATGGCTGAGGGAACATTGAGAAAAATGTTCGCTGGAGGGTTAACTCTTGTACCTTGAGGAGGAGGACCAGGCCAACCCGCACCCAAAGGACCCTGCTCCATCTTTCCCACTCTTTCCTGCAACTGACTCACTCTCTCAGCTAAGCTGGCTGCTCTATCCTTTGATGACACTACCTCTGCTTGGAGCTGCGTGATCACTTTGACTAGCTCGTCCAATGTGGCCATGCTAAGAACACACGCAAACCAGGAGGATAATAAATTAGTGGGCTCACTATTCTGTCAGAGTGACCAGATCCTCAGGGTCTGCGCACGTTCCCAACATGTCCACCACTGGACAGCTCCAAGACTCCGATAGATAAAATCACAGAGCCTGAGAGAGTCCAAGCGGGGGAAAAGGGGATTAGGAAGGGAACAGCTGGGAAGGAGACCTGTAGGAAACAAAGGTTAATCAACACAATATCAAGATATAATCACATTGAGGTTCATAAAAACTCTCTGTTGAAATCTAGGGTTCAATGACACTCAGAACATGAAATAACACTCTGTTGAATCTAGGGTTCAATGATATTCGGAACATGAAATAACACTCTGTTGAATATAGAGTTCCAATGATACTCGGAACATGAAATAACACTCTGTTGAATCTTGAGTTCAATGATACTCAGAACATGAAATAAGACTCTGTTGAAACTAGGGTTCAATGATACCCGGGACATGAAATAACACTCTGTTGAATCCACAGCTCAATGATACTCAGAACATGAAATAACACTCTGTTGAATCTAGAGTTCAATGATACTCGGAACATGAAATAACACTCTGTTGAAGAAACATGAATGGCCTAGAACTAGACTCTAACTAGGCCTCAAGAAATCTAGGTACCTGGAAAAGAATCAAGAATGGTTAATACAATGTTTCATATGGACTTTTCATGAGTTGTTACATACTGTCTAGGAATATAAGAACCTTCTAGAATAATGTTTCAGAACAAACATCGCCTCATTTCATGAGGACAAAAGGTAATCTAAACATTCCCTGGAAAACAATAGGAATTGTACTAAGGACTTAGCATGCACATAGAATGTAACATCTTGAATTGAACACCTTTGCAGAAAATTCAAGGGCCCTGGATTGTTGTGTGCACTTCAGGAAACACTACACATCAAAGTTTTGATTGCCATGCAATGACTGTACGCGATCTGAACACCTAGGTTTAAATGCGGGAAATTGATCGTGCACACTGCCGATTCCAACAAGTATATGCCAATGCCATGAAATGATCGTGAACGCTGTCAGCGATCTGAACGTCAAGGTTTAAATGCGGGAAATGAATTGCCGACACTGCCGGTTCCAACAAGTATATGCAAATGCCATGAAATTTTTGCCTACTTTGTAAGCGATGTGAACATCAAGGTTTAAATGCGGGAAATGAATTGTGCATCTTGCCGATTCGAATGCCACCATGTAAATGCCAAGAAATGGTCGCGCACAATGATTATCAAGGTTTAAATGCAAGGAATGAATAGCACGTCTTGCCGATTCGAATGCCACCATGTTAATGCCAAGAAATGGTAGCGCATTATGAGTATCAAGAGTTAAATGCACGGAACGAATCACCCGTCTTGCCGATTCAAATGCCACCATGTAAATGCCAAGAAATGGTAGCGCACAATGAGTATCAAGAGTTACATGCACGGAATGAATTGCACGTCTTGACGATTATAATGCCACCATGTAAATGCCAAGAAATGGTAGCGCACAATAAGTATCACAAGTTAAATGCAAGGAATGAATTGCGCGTCTGGCCGATTCGAATGTCAATATGCAAATGTCTAGAAATGGTCGCGCACACTGTTGCCGACCTGAATCTCAAAAGTCAAATGCCAAGAATGAATTGCGCGTCTTGCCGATTCGAATACCAACATGTAAATGCCAGAAACCACGAGCATATTCACACTCACAAGGAAAAATCTTCCAACATGAAAACAAGGCCCAAAAGCTCGAATGCCTTCGAAAACGGGATCGGGGGCCCAGCCCGGCGTCCGTCTTACCGCCCTGATCAAGAATCACCAATACACTGAAGGGCAAAGATCAAGGTAGGCCTCCGGAACAGGAGCTCAGGAAATTGCTGCTGCTCTGCACCGGGACCTCTGAATAGTGAACACGTGCAATAGGGCTGGCTCCTTATATAGAGTCTGGCCCAGCCCACAAACCACACCCAGTAATGCTGCAGGGAAAGCTTCTAGAAGGTCCTAGAAAAGGACCACACCCTGATACACTATGTAAGCCTGCAGCAATACTTTTCAAATGAACATTATTTGCAAACATCATTAATAGTAGTTTCAAGGTAAAACTCTGCAATGCAAAAGGTTAACAAACTACATATAAACACAATGCATGAATTATGCTCTTTCATAAAGACTGGGTTTTTGCATTTTAGTCGCCCCTAGAGCGTTGGTAAAGAACCATGACAACAATTTGAGCTTATCAATTGGAAGTGACAATAATGAGAGCTCTTGTGAGAGGGATGCTTCTGGAGGTGATCATTTGAACAAGTCTGCTATGAGTCCCAGAAGTGCAGCGGTGCATTTTAAAGAAAACATTATGGAATAGTGTCTTCTCAACTGGTATTTTGGAATCGAATTTCCTGTGAAACATATTTATTTTCTTCTGTTTATCATTATTTTTGAGGTTTTACTAGTCTTAATTTTTTTATGGTTTAAAATTTTGTTTCGCCACTTGCCATTGATCTAACTTTAAAGTTATTGATGCACCTGTGACATGTTCCTTATATTGTTATGTAAGGTGGATGTGTTGTAGTTAGATATAGTTCATGTGTCTTTAAACGGTGCAATTAGCTCATGTCAGGAATGGTGTTAGTCTCTATTGTGGCAATGTTCCACTTATTGTCAGTTGGAGACTGGGCACTGGGCTGGCAGGCAGACATAGTTGATGGTGTACCTTTTGACCACTTTAAGCTTTTCTGAAATTATGCCTACTCTTTTTAAGGTATAGCTAGGCTAAACTTCAACTTTATTCTGCTTCGCCAAAGTGACTTCATTATGCTTATTTATAGAAAGAAATGTTTGCTCTTAGTTCAGGACCAGTTCCAGTGGGCAGGCTAGGTTGGACAAGCCTAATCTATGGAGCATATTAACCCAGCCAAGAACTACTTACAGCTGGGCAAAACTTTGTTTTGTTATGGTCTGGCTCATCAGTATAGTCGTCACAACATAATTATGTGAGAATCACAATGAGGGGGGCTTTTGTTTCACCCACAGATTGGGAGCCAGGTGCACTTGTTTCGATTGGGCACATGCTGTGTGTGTTCAGAAAAGAACTTGCCTTCATTCTATTTATTTTTTTTTCCAGCTGCCTGAGGTTGAATGTCATGGGCACTCACATGAAATTGTATTTTTATTGAAGTGTCTTAGATAACCAGGAAATGTATGTGCTTTCTTGGCAGCAGCACAGAAGGGCAGAGGACAGTGAATAATCTACTTGGATTTTTATGTCTGGCTTTACGGTCCAACTGTCACCTGACCTTATGTGATCAATAAAAGAGATCTTTCAGCATCTCACTGCATACACATTTTATTAGACCACATTTGAGTGCTTCTACTAACAAGACTGCATGTATTGCATTTATTAGCTTGTCGCAAAGTATATACTCAATGTAGCAGGGCTGAGTTGGCCATGGTGCCAAGACAAGGATCATGGCCACAGGCCTGATCTGTTTATTATGAAATGTTATGAACAGGGCACTAGGTCTGACATATTTAGTATGAAATGCATATTACAGATAGGTGGTTAATTGTGTGGAACCTTACAGATAACAGTAGTATACAAGGATTTTGACATTGGTCTCCCACTCTGAAAAACCCTGAGGGGTTTCAGTATGATTGTTGTTAGTCTCTGTTGAGAGGGTCTGTATAATGTTTTGCAAGCTTTATTTTTCTACATATTTTAATTTTATTACTGTATACATGATGGCTGTCAATGTATGTGCACTTGAATATGCCAGTGTTAGGTAAAGTGTGAAGCCAATGGTAAAGTGTAAAGACTTCATCAGTTCATTGGGAAATATATGCCCAATTTCATAGTTTGATCTGTTTTTTGGAAATACTATGAAAAAGCCTGTAGCCCTGACTTACTTATTGTTAAAACCATGTGGTGAGGACAATACACATTTGGGAATGGTTTGTTATTACATTGTGCAAAAACCTGTTGCATGGTACTCTATTACATGGAATTTCACAGATTCCTGTAGTAGGCACGGGTTTTGTGTAGGTGAACAACCTGAAAAACCTGTGTGGATAAAGAATTTGCAAAACATAATCCTTCATGGGCTCATTTATCAGCAATAATAGTTTGCATTGTCAACTGTAATTTTGTTTACAATTGTACTGTTATGACTGTAAGTGTATGGTTGCCTTGTGGAAAGCTTACTCTCAGTACATTGGACTTAAGTTGGTTATGGTTACAAGCCAATCATATTATTATGAAACTGTATGATAAAGGCAGTATGCCTGATATATTAAGTGTGAAAAGCCCATGTTAATGTCAACAGGCATTTAATGATAGATTGTTAATACTTTGGAATAAACCCTACAGATATAAAGAGATTGGAGGCTTGGAAAATTTGATGTACACACATGTAGTATGAAAAGTACATATATAGTCAAAGATATTACATTGAATGCTCAAAAGAAGAAGAAAGGACATCAAATTGTCTAGAAGGACAATATCCAAAAGATAAACAATATTCCTGAGTACTTCAACAATAAACAGAATACACTCTTCTGTATCTTCTCTTCCCATTCATGTTGTGCTCAGTAGATCTTCCTAGCCAAAATAATTTCATATTTGGATGGTTATATCCTACTTGACTTCATCAGGGCAGATAAATATCATATATATTCATATGACATAAAATGAGATTCCACAAAATAACCAGAGAGCGCTGTTGTCATAAAAATTTGATTCTGTTCAAGCAAGTGGGATAGTACTCATACGATCCATAGTAGCATTCAGAAGAGTGGATTCTGATTATTGTTGGAGTGCTCAAGACTATTGTTTAAACCTTACCAATAGATTTTTCTTATATGGAACCCTATAGATTAGCCTAGTAGGCAAGGGCTTTGGTGTTCGTTAAGATCTCTGACATACTGAGTATTGAGGTTTTGCATTGTGGGTAGCATTTTTAAGCCCTATTATGGGAGATATTATTTTGCTGTAATTTGCATACATTTGCAACTTTACATATGCCTTATTGGATGCTTTGTGTGAAAGCTTAGCTCAGTATAGTAGGCCTGAGGTGGTTATGATGACAAGTCAATTATAACAGCTATAGACTTGATGGGTGTGCATGGAAATATTATGCTCAATGCCAAAGACCTGACATGTTGATTATAAAAAGTTATCACGAAGGCAGGAGGCCTGGCCCACATATAGTGAAAAGTGTAAGGTAAAGCAGGTAGTCCTCATACAATTAATTGCTGCCACATTTTGTTACACACAGGTAATCAACAGTAACCACTTTGATCCCTAATAAACTCAAATGCAAATATCACTTGTCAAGGCTAAACTAATCTACAAAAGGTTTAATAGTGCATAATGAACATTCTGTCGCAGACCACAACATGAGTATCACCCTTAAAATTCTCTGGTTTGTATTAATTATAAGGGTGCAAATATGTATGTTATCACCACTGTATCGCCCAGTTGTGTAGTGACCATGATGCTACCTGGTTAGCACAGGTTATTTTTGACTTTCAGCATGGATGGGTGATGTAATCCAGTGTATGATTTTCCTTATACGGCTGACCATTGTTAGCAGCTTCGGGGCATATTTATGAGCCCCTAGCGCCACTAGAGCATCACTTTATGTGATGCTCCAGTGGCGCTATGCCCTGTGCCGTATATACAATGTGGCATTAAGTGGAAGGGGCGTGCAATGAGTGTTTCTTTGGGCGTGCCACAGCTGTTGTAGTTTAGCAGCGATTAGATTAAGCATTAGCAGAAGACATCTTGTATTTAGTAACTATTGTGAACATTTCGCGGAATCTATTTTGTATTCATGGCAGCCATTTTCTCTGCCACATGCTGCCATGTGCTCACCATGTGCTCTGTCCTACCTTTCTGTTAACTACTCTTGAAAATCTGCCTAGTGACAAGTTATATTTAGCATCTCCCACTTTCGCACATGCTCAGTAAGGTCTGCAGCTGTTAGTCCTTGAAAACTGTTAGCCCCTCCTACCTGTCGACTGTGCATTTCCACATGACCTTACATGTATGCAAGTCTTGCTTCTATAACTGTACCACCTCCTTTTAGCCCCTGCATGGGTATAAAAGGACCATGCTCTCTCAGTTTAGTGTGCTACTTCAAACATTACCGAAGGGTGCTGTTTGAACTGTGGTACCACC
Organism: Pleurodeles waltl; assembly: GCF_031143425.1. NCBI lineage: Eukaryota > Metazoa > Chordata > Amphibia > Caudata > Salamandridae > Pleurodeles > Pleurodeles waltl. The sequence goes on along the minus strand of NC_090437.1, from coordinate 218,546,578 downwards.
TCATGACGTTTAATAAACTTTGTATTTTATTTCAGTTTCTGTGCCAACTTCTTCCTACATGGTCTGAGGACTTTGTGCAGAGAAAGGTGAACCCCTTGCACTAGTACGCCTTGCTGAGGCTTACTTCAAAAAATTAGCGCCCGAACAGGGACTCATCAGCGACTCGGACGCCCAACGGATTGGTCGCGACGAAGGATTGGGATCTCTCTGTGGACGATCAATGCCTGAGGAGACCCGAGTCTTGGCAACCACGGCGTTTTTCCCTTCTTTCTGATTTGACCATCTAGGTGGAGCCGGTCCTCGACTGAGATCCTTTTTGTTCATTCATCATGCAGTGACCATTTGGTCGATTTTAGAACTTGGCAGTTGGAACCTGGACACCCTGTGATTGGTAAGAGCCATTTTACGGCACTTGCTGTGGGTTTTGATACCTTTGTTTGGTAATGTAGTTACAGAGAAAGGTGAACCCCTTGCACTAGTAGGCCTTGCTGAGGCTTACTTCAACACAGCAACACCCATTGCATTTTGATGCTGCCCCAGATTTACGTATTTTTGTAAACATGAGGCATCGTCAAAATCTAGCGCCACAGTGCCATTAGTAAGGTGCGACAATGAGGAATACTTTCATTTGTTCTCGTTTTTTTGCTTTTTCTATGTGTGCTGCACTCTGCAGCACACGTAGAAAGAGCAAAATGGCAGAAAATATTGTTCATGTGTGGGAAGGGACACCCTCAACACAGCAATCCCTGCACGATGGTGCAAGGGTGCCTGCATTGGCACTGGCAGCTAAAGGTAACACCAGCGCAGAGGGAAAGGCAGGACTGCACCATATCCAAATAAATACAGTGCATCCCTGCGTTTTTAAAGTGACGCAACACAGCACTACCAATTTTGGCGCAGCACCACACTGCACCATTTTTTAGTAAATCTGGCCCTAGTTGTATAGAGGCATGAGGGTAGATAACACAGCAGCATCTGCTATTTCTTCCCTCAGTCTCTCAGTGCATAGGGCAGTAAAATGAAGCGAGTAGTGAGGTATCCTACCACTTGAGGAGAGCTATTGTGGAAAGTGCTGTTTGATAGACTGGTTGGGTAGGAATCTATGTAGTATGATGAGTATGTTGTAACTTCTGCAGGAGTTAATGAGAACATCATTGAGATATATGTCCACTAATTAAAGTGGTTAAGTTTGCATTTACACAACATGTTCATGATTGTTCTCAATTGAGCAGTGAGAGGTAGGGAAGTTCTCTGAGCACCTGCACAGTTAGAGGAACTTGCCAACTAGAATGAGCATGTCATGTTGACACACTTAGATGGTGGTATGCAAGTTATAACTTTTCAACACCAATATTGGGGACAGTTTCTCTGTTTTATAGGATGATATTCTTTCTCTGTCGGGTCAAATGTTGGGAATGTGTAGCACTTCTCATGAGGTTCACCCTCCTATTTAAGATGTTTTTGTACTGCACACTGGGGGTGTGATAGACCTGGCATCCTTGGCATGGTTTCGATCAACCTTTTGTCTTTTGAACTCCTGTTTGCTGACTTGGTTTTTGCCTGCCTTTTTTACTGATTCTTTTTGTTGGCCTTAGGACTCTGCACACTTTACCGCTGCTGAGCGGTGCTACAGTGCATGTGCTTTTCCCCTAATAACCTGGGTTGATTGATGTATCCACAATTGGCACATTCAATTACCCTAGCACAGTGTACTTCATGTGCCCAGGGCCTGTAAATTAGATGCTACTAGTGGGACTGCAGCACTGCTTGTGACACCCACTCAAGTACCCCTTAAACATGTCTCCAGCCTGCCTTTGCAGAGCCTGCATAGGCAGTTTACACTGCCATGTTGACTTGAAGTTTTAAACCTCTTGCCAAGCCTTAAACGCCCTTTTAAATATATATAGTTACCCCTAAGTTAGTCCCTTGGTAGCCCATTGGGCAGGGTGCTTGTACACAAACAGTAGGGCATCTACTTCAATTTTTACATGTCCTGGTAGTGAAAAACTCCCAAGTTCATTTTTCACTATTGTGAGGACTAACCCGCTCATATGTTAACATTGGGGGATCTCTTATTACATTTAATAAGCTTTAATTCCTAATTGAGAAGGAGTAGACATGATAATTTTTAGTACCTATGGAACTGTAATAAGAAATCCTCTTTAATAGTAAAGTCTGATTTATTACTACAATTTCAAAAATGCCACTTTTGGAGAGTTGTCATTTCCTACTCTTAGCCCTGTGTGCTTGTAGCCTGTTTCCAACACATCTCTGGAGTGGGGTGACAGCTGTTTTCCTGCATTCCCTCTAGACAGCCTCACATAAAAAAAGGGTAGGTGTGACTGAGTGGCCATCTGCATTTTGTATGATCATCCTAGGCAGGATAGGAGGGATGAGCTGACACTTACACATGAATAGGCAGTGAATTGCTCCCACACAAAGAACTGCTTAGCCTCTGTTAGTGAGGCTGGAGCCAGGGCAGGAAGAAAGGACCTCTGTGCACTTTAAAGACCCTTCTTTAATGTCACCCACACTTCAAAGTCACAACTGGGGATATGTGCTGGACCTCTGACCCTAGCAAGATAGTACACTTCTTGACCTTTGTAAACTTTAATAGGAAGAATAGTGCTGTGGTGCTACAAGGGCTGCTACTCTGCTGGAATGCTGCTCTGGGAGAATTATTTTCTGTTCTGTTGACCTGCCTGCTACCTGCTGCCCTCTCTGCCTAAGTGAGAAGGACTGGACACCACCTGAACCTAGCGTGAATCCAAAGTCCTGTCTGCTTGCCTCATATTCTGAAGTCTTATGCACATCAAAGACTTCCAGCAACTTTACACCAGCATCTGGGCTCTGCCAACTGTGGGTCTTCCCTTCCAAGTGGTGCCAATCCAGTCCTAAGCTCTTGGAAGTGGGTTATTCAGCTGCTTTTATCAAGAATCCACACATTGCTGTCATTGCGCTGATCGGACCTCTGCATCTTTCCTTGACACCAACACATCACCATCGCCACTGAGGACAAAGACATCGCATCACCTTCATTGCAAAGATTTCGATGACACACTGTTGCTCAAGGACATCTCATTGACGATGCACGGCTCGATGACAACGCATCCCCAACTGTACAGATTGGAACTGATGCATCGTCTTTGCATCATCACCTCTGCTCCTCACATTGGATCTTCCACATTGATGCAACCCTGCACACAAGGCACTTTTTTCATTGGGGCAAGGTTGGTCCCTGTAACTGGCCACGCTCCATCTCGACCTGCTAGCCTCGGTTGGTGCTTTAATCTTCTAAGCACTGCAATTGCGAATATTCTTTACAAATCCATATCTCAACTTCTACTTATTGGATTTTTGTTGTTTAGGTCTTTTTTTGCTAATAAAAATAGAATCTATTTTCCTAACTTGGTGTGGCACCTTTTGTGGTGTTTTCACTGTGTTAATCTTTGGAATGTTGCACAAATACTTGACAGATTGCCTTTGAGCTCAAGCCAGCCTGCTCTGTGCCAAGCCACCAGAGGGTGAACACAGATCATTTTATGGTGTGTAACTGACTTACTATGACTAGGATTGTGGTTCCTACTTGGACAGGGTGCATACCCTGGCCAACTAGAGACCCAATTTCTAACAGGGTGCACTGGCTGATTGTTGTTGTACATAAATATGAGAATTATTTCTCCTGTTGTTTGCCTCACATTGTACCAGGCTTTCTATGATTCAATCCCTTGTGTACAAGTGTGACCACTACTTAGGTGGTAAATAGGACATGGAACTTTGAGTTAGACCGATTTTTTATAGCACAGGACTGAGGGAGTTTCCTCATTTTTCTGCCTTTGCTTAATATGCAGATTAGTAGTCAGATGACTATGGCCCTCATTACAACCCTGGCAGTCAGAGTAAAAGTGGCAGTAATACCGCCAACAGGCCGGTGATAAAAAAATTGAATTATGGCCATGGCGGTTACCGCCATGCCAAACCGCCACTTCTACACTCCGACTGCCAGGGTGGTAACGACCGCTGGGCTGGAGACTTCGATCTCCAGCCCGGCGGCTGTCACTAGACCGCCGTCTGTATCAGGACCCCACATACCATCATGGATTTTGTGGGGTTTTGTACCGCCACAAAATCCATGGTGGTAGGGACTATCAGTGCACTGATTGAGGTCTCCCTCTCTCCCCTCCCCCCCCCTGAGTCCTCCCCCAACACCCACAACCCACCTACCACCCCCCAAAGGTGGTAGGACTCCCTCCCCACCCCGTCCCCAGATACACACACACCTCCCACACTCCCCTACACGCACGCTCACACCCCTCATGCACATACATGCACACATACAGGCACACATACATGTACACATGCACACAGACATATTTGTCACATTTCCCATACACACAATACACCCACCGCATGCATACACGCACTCACACAACCCCTCTAAACACTCACCCGCACACCCCCATACACGCACACAACGCCCCCCACCGCCTCCCATAACGGACGATCACCTTACCTGTTCCGGTGATCCTCCAGGAGGGAACAGGATCCATGGGGGCTGCTCTGCCGCCAGCACCGCCTCACCAGAACACCACCACGCCGAATCCTGGGTTGTAATTCAGTGGGCAGTGTTCTGATGACGTTGCTGTGGAGGTGGAGCAGCCTCCACTTCACCGCGACCACCAGTATGGCTGCTGGCTGCTCTCCGTCCAAAAAAGGGCGGAGGGCTGCTAGCAGTCATAATACGGTTGGCGGGAGACCGCTTGCACTGGTGGTCTTCGGCCCGGATTAACCTCAGCAGTCTTGGCAAAAGACCGCTGTGGTCAAAATGAGGGCCTATGTCCTGAGGAGACACTTGCTTTCACATGGGGCCGAAACATCCACAGGCCCTCCCTTTTGGTTGACTCTTACTATTTTTTCTAAAGTGATATCATAAAAATTCATGTAACCGTTTTACCTTGATATTTGAATAGTGAAGACAGCCATTGAGAACAATATAGTGTCAAATATGCTGTACTTGGAATCACTTCTAAGCACTGCATCATCTGCACTGTGACAATTAATGTTATTTTTTTTGTGTGTGTTTTTTGTAATATATGATTGGACTTAATGAATATATGATGGAAATCTCTTTTTTTGTTCTGTGCTTTTCTGTGCAGAATAGATTTGATATATGATTGATGGTGAAGTAATTTGGGGGATACCTCATAGACAACCACAAAGTTCCCATTTATAAATGAGTCCCATGGGATAATGGTATTCATTAATTAATACATATATACCCATGTCCACATGGGTTTACAGCATTGTCCTTGTGTTTTCATACACTAGCAGATGATGCTGTAATCAAAGTCAAGACTGATTTGCATATAGCTGGGTCCAAACTGGGATTGCATGGTGAGCAAAAGAATGATGGATTAAACCCAGATCTGTGACTCGGGGTGAGAGGTTGTAAGTTTCAGCACTCTGTCCATCATTCTTTTGTGTTGCTAAAATTGCCTTAAGTGGGAAGGGTATGCCCAGATGTGGGTCCCTTGCTCACTGTGCAACTGGATTCAAGCAAGCCTGGCTGATGAAGGGTAATGCCATGAAACTGGTCCCAGGATGCTTGTGTCTGGTCCAGGGAGGACCTGGCCTGGCAGTTTGGGCTGGACTGTTCCCATGGGGAACAGGGTCAAGACTGGTTTGCATATAGCTGGATTTAAACTGGGGTAGCATGGTGAGCAAAAGATCAATGGATTAAACCCAGATCTGTGACTTGAGGTGAGTGGTTGAAAAGTTTTAGCATTCTGTCCATCATCCTTTTGTATTGCCAAAGTTTCCCTAAGTGAGAAGGGTATGTCCAGACGTGGGTCGCTTGCTCACTGTGCCACTGGATTGAAGCTAGCCTAGCGGATGAAGGGTGATACCCTGAAACCAGTCCCAGGATGCTTGTTTCTGGTCCAGAGAGGACCTGGCCTGGCTGTTCGGGCTGGACTGTTCCCATGGGAATAAGGTCAAGACTGCTTTGCATATGGCTGGGTCCAAACTGGAGTGGCATGGTGAGCAAAAGAATGAAGGATTAAACCCTGATTTGTGACTGGGGGTGAGGGGTTGAAAAGTTTCAGCACTCCGTCCATCATCCTTTTGTGTTGCTAAAGTTGCCCTAAGTGGGAAGGGTATGCCCAGACGTGGATTCCTTGCTCATTGTGCCACTGAATTGAAGATAGCTTGGCTGATGAAGGGTGATACTTTCTTACTGTTCCTAGACTGCTTGTTTCCAGTCAAGGGAGGACCTGGCCTGGGAGTATGGCCTGGACAGTTACCATGGGGAACGGGGTCAAGACTGATTTGCATATGGCTAGGTCCAAACCGGGGTGGCATGGTGAGCAAAAGAATGATGGGTTAAGCCCAGATTTGTGACTGGGAGTGAGTGGTCAAAAAGTTTCAGCACTCCGTCCATCATCCTTTTGTGTTGCTAAAGTTGCCCTCAGTAGGGAGGGTATGCCTAGACGTGGGTCCCTTGCTCTTTGTGCCACTGTATTCAAGCTAGCTGGGCTGATGAAGGGTGATACCCTGAAACTGGTCCCAGGATGCTTGCTTCTGGTCCAGGGAGTACCTGACCTGGCAGTTTGGGCTGGACTGTTCCCACGGGGAATAGAGTTAAGACTGATTTGCATGTGGCTGGGTCCAAACTGGGATGGCATGGTGGGCAAAAAGAACGATGGATTAAACCCAGATCTATGACTGGGGGTGAGAGGTTGCAAAGTTTCAGCACTCTGTCCATCATCCTTTTGTGTTGCTAAAGGAACAGCAGTAGGACTGTTCCCCATGAGAATCGTAGAGGACTTACCTCCTAATTTATGAGATACTGTGAAACCTAACCTGAAAGTATGAGATTCTTGAGGTAAAGACATCAAACTTTTTAAAGGTTTAGGATCTGTCTGAATATTGATTAAACCTAACTCTGAATTTCTGAGAACATCACAATACACCCCACACCTGAGAAAGTGGCTGGAATCACTCAGGTGATTGAATACAGTGCTTAATCAGTTTCATGGAGACTCTTGAAGACCTGTGGTGTATTTTTTAGCTGCTCTTGACCCTATCACAGCAAGAATGCCGGCTGCCTTAAAGCGGTTGTGGCAAGTGAGAGCATAGACATGGGACATCCTCTAACAGTGATAGTTCAACATTTTAGTGGAGATTCCACGTACATGAAACAAAACTCAATATGTTACTAACAGCAGACTCACAATGTATGAACAATTGATTCTTGCTGCTGAAAATGACATTCTAATATGATGTGAGACTCTTAATCTAGCAACACTGTTGCTATTGCCTAAAAATGAAATTGATGGAGAAGAGGTAGAGCATGACTATCTCAATGTCACGGATTTGGGGACCAACCCAAGACCAGTTTCATAAGGGTGAACCCTTTGATGAACCCGACAATGTAATGTTAGTTGGGGATTCATATGTAAGAGATAATGAGGGGAATTTGAGAGCAGCCTTTTCGAGGTGTCTCCTCTGCTCAAATGGCAGGACTGGTCACCCATACTAGAGTTTGGTATCCTTCAGAATAATTCAGGGTGAGAATATTTTCCGTCAGTCAATATGGCTTTGGTGTGGTCCATGACTTTGGAAAGGTATGGTCGCAAATTGAATTCATGACTTCATCCAGATTTCCAATCCATAAAGGAGAATATGTGATGAGACTGTTGAAAGCTTTACTGTTGGCACAAGAAGTTGCAGTTGTTAAATGTGAAGCTAATAAGACCAGAAATTACTATGTAACCATTGGAAACAAATACAATGCCGAAGTTGCTCCTTGTTGTGCAACTTTGGCCTGCACATTTAATGGAAAGTATGCAAATGAATTGTATGGGGACATTACCTTTTCATTCTTGTTATTTGCAGCCAATATTTGGTAGGAAATCAAGAGATTACAAGAGGAACACAAATGAGATTTGCATCTTAGCTGATAGAAGACCTGTATTACCTGTTATTCCTGGATATTTTCGGTTATTCACAGATATTTTCCTGGTCCCACACACATAGGGAGGAATGCCATGGTGAGATTATGCAGGCAATACTGGTTCAATCTGAGATTTAGGGGTTTGACTGAGGAATTGTGCCACAGATGTGTGACCTGTCAGCAAACAAATGTAGTGAGAAGAACCCCTGTAACCATGAATCAAATAGGTAGATCAGGAGGACTCTTAAACAGAATACAACAACCTGAGATGTGTCCAGATCATAGTGTGAATTTTTCCTGATGGGTGGAAGAACATCCAACATGATGGAATGAAAGGCTCACTGTAGCCAAATTGTTGTGGTGAAAACTCATACCAAGGTTCATATGTCTGGCTTCTTTGGAGTCAGACTGAGAAACTCATCTTAATAATGAGATCCTTAGATTGCTGTATGTGGCATTACAAATGGAACAGAGATTACATTGTAGCCACAGACCAGAAACTTCAGGAATTGTTGAATAACCCAATGGGATACTGAAATCTCATTTGGCTAAAGTACGTGGCTTTTGCTGGCGCATCCTAGCTAAATATCCTGGCAGTGTCCATGATGCCTACATGCTCTGGCATGCCATCGTCAACAAGCGGATCCAGGATGGGCAATATGGCAATGGGCTACTTGTAGGTAAGCCACAATACCAATTAGTACACAGACAACAACCAACCTTGTAGGAGAAGCAAGACATACACCACACTAAACACACACGGGCAGGGGAACACAGATGTACAGACAGCAACACATATGCCACATGCCACATTACACCACGTTAATTTCACATCACACACACATAATCCCACATGTACATAATACAGCCACAACCTGACTGGCACACAACATGAAGGACAGGTAGAGCTATGTCCCCTTTGCATACAGATGCTTGCCTCCAAAACACTACAAGTAACCACTGGTTGACAACTAAATACAGATCCCACACACATTACACTAAACAATGTGAAAGGCATAGACATGTCAATGTAAAGAAATTCACACACAGGCACAGCCCCACATTTGTCATGGTGTTCAAGCCTCTGGCGGCACCAATATCAAATGCCACCCAAGTTTTAACATTACTAACTGTTTTAGACCTGGCATCCTTGACGTGGTCTCCCTTGTCTTTTTGCCTCTTCTTCTCATGTTTTGACTCTGTGCTGTGTTTGGTACTCTGGGCACTTTACTTCTGCTGACCAGTGCTAAAGTGCAAGTGCTCCTGTGTAAATTGTATGTATAATTGTTTTATTCATGATTGGCATATTTGATTTACTAGTAAGTTCCTAACAAAGTACACTAGAGGTGCCCAGGGCCTGTACATCAAGTGCTACTAGCAGGTCTGCAGAACTTGTTATGCCACCCACATGAGTAGCCCTGTAAACATGGTTCAGACCTGCCAATGCAGTGCCTGCGTGTGCAGTTTCGACCTAGGTACCCTCATGGACAGGGTGCAGTGTATGTTAAAGGTGGAACATGTACTGGTGTGTTTTACATCTCCGAACAGTGATATACGGCCAAATTTGTTTTCACTGTTGCAAGGCCTATCTCTCTCATAGGTAAACATGGGGGCTGCCTTTAAATAACTTTTAAGTGTTGTCCTCCTTTGGGAACAGATAGAGTGCTGGAGTTTGGGGTCTCTGAACTCACAATTTAATAATACATCTTTTGGTAAAGTAGTTTTTTTAGGTTGTCAGTTTGCAAATGCCACTTTTAGAAAGTGGGCATTGTCTTCCTTAAACCATTCTGTGACTCTGCCTGCCCTTGTATTCCCAGTCTGGGTCAGACTGACAGTTGGGCTGTTTGTTAATCTCCACTAGACAGTGACACAAAGGAAGCTGGGGTGTAGCCTGCATATCCTGATGGGCCATCAGAGCTAGAGTGGAGGGAGGAGTGGTCACTTATACCTGAATGAGCTATGCCTGCTCTCATACAACCAATCTCCAACCCCTGGTGTGAGTCTAGAGCCAGGCCTGGGCAAAGCAGGATCTTGTGAACAACTGAGACTTTCCTTCGAAGTATGCCTACTTCAAAGGCAGAAAGGGGTATAAGTAGTGGATCCAAAACCCCAGATTTTCAGATTACTTCTGGAACCAAGAGAGACCTCTCCCAAGGAGAAGAGCTGAAGAGCTGGTGGAGGAGTACTGCCCCTTTGCCTGTGGCTGTGCTAGCTGGGTTGGTCTGCAGTTGCTACTTTTGTCTGAAAGAGGACAAAGACTGGACTTTGTGGTATATTCCTGCTTGTGAAGAATCTCCATGGCTTGGACTGAGCTTGCCTCCTGTTTTGATGTCCCAAGGCCATCAAAGACTTCCTCTGCCAGCACATGGACTCTCTGCTGCGGCTCCTACCCTGCCAAGTGGTGTCCGATCCAGTCCAGGGCTCTTGAAAGGTAAAACTGGTAGAACAAGGACTGAAATTCATGCACAGGAAGCCGTGCAGGCAAAACTTTGATGTACCACCTGCAACTCGGCTGTAAAAAAAGATGCGCCCACCCACCTCACAGCTGAAATCGAGGCGCCATCTACATCGTGGCTGGGAAATTGACTCATCACCTGCATCGCGGCTGGAGTAACAATGCAATACCTGCTTCCCGTTGCTGAAAACGATGCAACCCTCTTGCAGCGTGTTTTTTTCATTATCGAGCAGCTGGATTTCACATGCATCGTCGCTTGGCATCAAAGTCATTGTGAACATGCGCGGATCCAGGGTGCCCTATCCGGAAATCAATGCATTGCTCTCTTGCGGGAGAGAAAAATAATGCATCGCCTACCTGACCGGAAAAGAAACGACGTACGGCCTCACTTGCAAGTAAGGAATCAATATTCGCTGACTTTTATGATGTACGCTCACCCGTGTGGCTTGATTTTTGATGTAAACCAGGTACTTTGCCTAAAGATTTTTGTCATTTTGGCCTTGTTTGATTTAGATAAATATTGCTTATTTTTCCAAGCTGGTTTTGTCACTGTATTACTGCGTGTTTTGTTACAAATACTTTACACATTGCCTTTGAGATAAGCCTGACTGCTTGAGCCAAGATACCAAGGGGGTGAGAAGGGGTTATATAAGTGTGTACTTCCATTGCCCTGACTAGAGAGAGGGTCCCTGCTTAGACAGAGTGCAAACTGACTCCCAACCCGAGACCCCATTTCTAACAAACTACGGTGCAGATTTATGGAAAGTTGTGCTGGACCGAGTGCAGCGCCACTTTCCCTGTGCCACTTAGCACCCCTCCTACCGCCACCGTGTGTGCTCTGTTTTTAAAATACAGTGCACCATGGAACCTGGTAGGGGCCAATAGTGTCATTTTCATGATTATATTCATGTACTCTGCAGGAGTAGCGCCAATATTTTGGCGCTAGTAATGCAGAGTAAATAGGACACCATTCTAAAGGATGCCCCCTTTGCATACTTTATGCCTGGCACAGGCATAGTGTAGCGCAAAGGGTTACAGAGTGGCGCAATGCATGCATTGCACTGCCCTGAAAATATTGTGTGGGGATTTTGGCTTTGTTGGGCCACATTAACGTCAAAAGAAATTACGTTAATGTGGCACAAGGTGGCACTAGTGCACCATAAATATGCCCCTACATATCACCTACACATACCAGACCTGTTTGTAGTGTGCACCTTCACCTGTGTGCTGCATTGTGCCTCACACATGGGAATACAATATCACCAGCCATGAATGACCGTGGGGCAGATAGTTGAGATGCGGTGCAGCACCTAGTCCAGTGCCACTTCAAATGCACCCCCTAGCACCCTCTAACACGACCATGTGTGCACCATATACAAGAAATGGCCCACCAAGGTGCAGAGTAGGTGCAATACAGTAAAGATAATGGATGCCGTAGTAGAACTCTGTAGGAGTATTGAGAACTTACCTGACATTTCATGCACCGTACATGAGGTGCATACAAAAATATGGTGTGCCCCGTCCAAACGCCTGCACTCTGCATGTGTTGAAAGTGTCTGTGATAAATCATGTCTAGGAACCCTGGAGATTCTACTGCACCTATTTTGCTACTCGTCCAATTGTGTGAATCACACCCTTGTACACATGATGGCTGGTACAGCCATCATCTGCCAGAAAGGGTCATGTGACCGGGGTAGGTCAATGACGACACGAAGAGAAAAGCTATTTTTTTTAGTGCAGATGTGATTTATTAGGTTTATGAATAACTGGCGTGCTATTTTAAGTGTCTTTCTTGGGTGGTGTCCTCTTCGGTTTTCCTTCTATTGGGCTTTCACCTCTTCTTTGGTTTTCTCCTTTTACAGGTCTCCCAGGAAGCGCATGTGAGAAAAGAACAAGATATGATATTGGTAAGTCCCTTTATGGTTTTGCTTCCTTCTTTTCCCTATTCTGCTCTCTTCCTACTCTCTTGCTCTGAAGGGATATTCCCTCTCCTTCTTGTCTAATGCCTTTCTTTTCTGTTCCTTCTCTTCCACTGACCCTTGTCCTGTCGTGGATTATATACTTCTGTTTTCTGTCTTCATTCTTGTATACCTTTCCTGCTGTAGTCCTTTTCTTGGTTCCTCTCCTCTTTTAAGCTTCTTATTGTAGCTCTCTGTCTTTGTCCCTTTTCTTCCTTTTTTTATTTTCCTTTCTGCCTTTTGTTTTCTGCTTGTGGCTTCGCTGACAGTATATCTGTCCTGTCTCTTGCCCTCGGACTTTCTTGTATTCTGGCTTTATGGGGGTTATTCTAACTTTGGAGGAGTGTTAATCCGTCCCAAAAGTGACGGTAAAGTGACGGATATACCACCAGCCGTATTACGAGTTCCATAGGATATAATGGACTCGTAATACGGCTGGTGGTAAATCCGTCACTTTTCCGTCACTTTTGGGACAGATTAACTCCTCCTCCAAAGTTAGAATAACCCCCTATGTGTGCTTTCTCTTTACCCCTTCTGTCCCGGGTCTTACTTTCCCACTCCTCCCCCCGTTTGTCCTCCCTACTCCCCCTTTGTTCGTAGACCCCTTCTTTCACCCTCCCAGCCACCCTGGTTCCCCTTAAGCGGTCCCGGGATGCACCTGAGTGTGCCACGCTTCTTCTGAAGTGTGGCTGGTATTCCCGCGTTGCGCCTCCTGGGTTGCTGCTGTTTCAGAAACAGTAGTCAATGTCTCTCCTCCTGTAATCCGTCTACTTTCGCCGTCCTGACCTTCCACGTCGCTCCTCCAAAAAACACTGCCGTCCTCCTCTCCTTTTCCGGCCGCCGTCTTTTTAGCCAATCCCCTCCCTGCGCTCCAACAACCCAGCTCCTCCTTTGAAGAGGGAAGTTTTTGGGGATTCGCTGTCCCCTCATGCAGAACCGGGCCATCCCCTGCAGCATCAGCACAAGTCGAAGGTATGGACGGGGCCGCACTGCCCATCACGTTGTAAATATCACCAATAAATCAATTTGCACCAGAATGTCCAAGGTGTACTCATTCTCCACTACAAATACTATTGGAATGTTGCTCATACCTCAAACAGCAGGCACGAAACACAACAGTTACAAAGATGGTTGGAACATAGGTTGTGATGTAAGAGGGTCTGGCACTTCCATGCCACACGTCAGTGTCACATAACTCATGGCCACATGGCTCTCAAAGGCCTAGATCCACACACCACAAAACATATGTGGTGTTAAATGGGTATTGAGCAAATTCCTATCCCTTTCCCCACATCATCCCCACACCTGGCAAGATGTATGCAAGGGGGGCGTACATATGGTAGGGGCTGTTTCCAAATGGTGCTTTAGAAAAATAGGAACTGAACTGTGTCATACCTCAGGCGGATAGCTGCTATGCCAGCACTGAGCATGTGTGACAAGGGTGGAGACCACTGGTGTCAATGGACCTTCATTGACTGTTCAGGGTTAGGAACCAAAGTTTGAGCTTAAGCCTGCACCGTATATCAATGGCGCTATGTTACAGCACCATATTTATACTTTTTTAGCGTCACATTTGCGTCATATTTTGACACAAAAGCAGTGCAAACTTAAAAAATATTTTGTAAGTGTGCGCCACTTTTGCATCAAAAAGCGGCACAAATGCGGAACTAAAAAAATATAAATATGGGCCATGGTGTGCTGTATCTCAAATATAGCACACATATGTTGGCAGTGGAGTGTGCTAAGGCTTGCTGGACAAGTGAAGCAGCATTAGGTACTGATCCACTCTCCATAGATAAGTCCCATATCCAGGATTTAACAATAAAATGGGAGAATGCACCACCAAATGAATGTCTAGGTGGAATGTAGGTAGAGTGTGTCCCACCACCTATGCACATTCCAACACACATGTCACACAAATCTTCTGTCTTGACACATGCCAGCAGCTAATATGTATATACATGCTAAGACTGATTTACGGGTGTATGGCCTAGGTAGGAAAGGGTTTGTAATTTCTTACAATGATTGACATGGGTCAGCTAGGTTACCTAGTATAGTCTGTATGATACCATCAAACACCATATATGAAAACCCACTTCTGATTGACACTCAAATGCCTGACCAAGAGAAAGTTACCAACAGTGACAAAACTCCCTAAAACGTCTAGTTCTCCAACAAGGACTCAGGTGTGGGGTGTGCAAATATGCCTAGCAATGTCCAAACATGCCACATACCCATGCTAAAATGTATGGCTGAAGAAGGAGAAAGAAATGTTGCATGTGGCAAATACGTAATATAACACAGAGATGATTTCACACAGTAACATACCTTCACTGACAGTGACATAGGTTGTGGAATGCAGAATGTAGTGCATACCCATGTACACCAAAGGATGTAGAAGGAAAGCTGAGAGAATCCCACAGATATTTGGAGATACAACATGAGGAGGTCACTTGGAGACTACAGAAGTGCTGTGGCAGGTGTACTGTTATGTGTGTGTGGAAATCATGTAATCTCAGAAAGCCTGGAAATGGGAGGTAACTATCATGTAGCCAATAGTAACAGATGTGTACATCTTCAAATTACACAAGTCACACATTGCATCCTGTCCATGTATGAATTGACAATGTTGCAGTAGAAGATGTGTGCAAAGTGTAAGCAGGCTAAAGAATGTCAGCAATGTAGGACCTGATCTATTTTAAATAAGATATGCTGTAAATGATGGAGAAGGTACACACATAGACCAATACTGACTGTGCAACACAACAATGTCACCATGTGATCACATATGTTCAGAGAGGATCCCTAGATCAGTACATTACCCACTCATGTTTGCTACAACAACAACATTGTAGTTGCCCATCACGTAGTATTATGACAGAAGGCAGTGACAGATGACATAATCTGTCCCCTGGGTCATACAAAAATGACAAGTTACACTAGAAATCCAGGCCCTAATCAGGCTGCAAATGGAAATAACTAAGAATGTATCACCATTTCTGTCAGACCATGCCAAATGATGCGACCTATCCTACATGCACAAGTAGCCAGTCCTCTGCACATGATAGGGCAAGCCTGACAACAAGTACCTCAAAGAAAAATGAAAATCCCAGGCCATTAGATCACAAATGTGCATGTGTCAGTCTGCAGGAGACTGCGCATTGCTATGCTGAAGAGCCATCATGAGGAGGTCAGATCCCCTCCCAACACCCCCTAACCCCAATGCTGAGGCTACATTGACTCTTGACACAGGCAGGGGCCGATGCATGTGCACAGTGGACTCAGCAGACTGTAAACCTGTGCCAAAACATGCAACCATAGATCTGTGTGGGCATGAAAAATCACACAGTGCTAATGATCACTGGCTGACATCATTGCCTGACTGCAACACTGCTACATAGTTGTATGCCATTGTATGTGACAGTCATAACAAACATGTTATGGTCAATTGTAAGTACCTAGTTTGTGGCATGCACACATATGTCTGATATCTCTGCACATATGTACCACTTAAATGGCACAGGCCTGGTATTGTGTGTTGGAGTCTGCATAAGTAAACTTTCCATTAATGAAAATGCATCTGTATCACATGATCATTGACAAACCTAAATAACCATTAGATGTGTTTCAACTTACGGAATCATATCTGGGACTGATATGGCCACACAGCCATTTAACAAAGTCCAACATGTGTCCATGCAGGAAGATAAATATGTGAGGTTTCATATCCCATGAACACACCGCTGTGATACATTTTACAAATATGAAAATACACATGTCTTTCCACACACAGAACATACCACCCTTTATTGACACATGTGAGTACACCATCTCCTGAATCATAGATGCATGGGGAACTGTATGTCACATGTGTGGCAGAGCTTCATGAGACCTGAACCTGACAAAACACCTCAGTGTGGACACACATGCACTCACATTGCCAGGTGTAACCTGAAATCAACCTAGCCATTGTCCACTGTATCATCTGAGAAATGAACATTTGGAAATCAGACATTACAATGTGGTAGACCCATAAATATGTGTTACATCACATATGTACACTCTTAGTACATGTGGTAACATGTATGTGTACAAAGTCTAGCAACACATGCACATATGCAAACAGCATCAGTCACCACATGCATCACACACACATACAAACATAATTGTAACACATACCCATGTTGCTGTTAAGATATGAACAAACATGCATACACAGGTAGCCACACCATACTTACTACATACATGTATAGCACCTGTGACATGGTATGTGAATCTGGGTGCACTGTCAGCCTTTCAAACAAAATCCAAGCATTCCCTTTACACGTCAACATTTTTGATGGACACAGCAATATTCCATACTCCGCTATGCCAAAAACAAGATGCCCGGCCCCTGTGCGTTAATATCAAGTCCTCAGGCTTTGTTAGGCTTCATGGGAAGGAATACCACGCATGACCGTCATGCATTAATTTATTTTTTTACACAGACGCCAATATTTCATACTTTGCTAAACAAAAAAATTGTTCCTGGCCCTTGCATGTCAGTCGCAAATCTTGATGACTAGTCATCCTCAATGGAAAAAAATTGCTGCATGACCGTCATGGGTAAAATAAAACAACACATATCAGAAAACGTGTTGCACAGGCCCAGTAAGTGATGAAAAAGGACTTCCTGGCTTCATACATGGTACAGTGCATTTACTTTCCCTTCACAGTTTTTTTTATCTGTGACTGTGAGGGTGTGAGGAGCTGGTGCTGGTGGAGGATTTGGTGTTGTTGAGAGTTTTGTGCTGTGTCCTGTTGGTGTTTGTGTTTTTCATCTGTCTTTTGCAATATTTTTTCCCTGTATTTGTCATTGTATTGTCGGGTGTTTGTCTATGAGAAGCATAGTTTGTTGGGGTGTTTGGGGTTAAATGGGTTATTTAAGTAGTTTTACCATGGGTAGCGAAGGTCCAGATTTCCTTCCTGTGTGAATGCCCAGTAAGAGATTGAAGATTTGGTGGTGAGAACTCAAGTAGGGGTGTGGACCAGAAATCCCCTAAGAGAACAAAAATGCTGAAATTGAGGGCCCACCTGATTAGTATTGGTAAGGTAACATTGCATAATGCAGTTTTCAAGCAGTCAAAAATTCATCCAGTCCATATGTTGTGATTCAAGTATAATTATTGGTAAATTTGATGATATCCAATCTTGGAAGAGACTTGAAAGTTACACAAAGAACACAGCAGACATGTATTTCACCCCCTATGGCGTGTTCACCTAGGGCTTTCTCAAGGCATTGCAATTTTCATATCAAATAGAGCATGATGATGTATATGGTCTAAATACCATCAGCAACATTGGAAGGAATCAACAATTCTGTGTGTTATTCGGGCGCCATTTTGAAAGAGTCTCAAAGGAAAAACATTGCTGCATGACCGTCATGCGTAAAAAAAAAAAAAAATATATCAGAAAACGTGACGCACAGGCCCAGTAAGTGATGAAAAAGGACTTCCTGGCTGCATAAATGGTACAGTGCATTTACTTTCTCTTCACAGTTTTTTTGTCTGTGACGGTGAGGGTGTGAGGAGCTGGTGCTGGTGGAGGATTGGTGTTGTTGGAGAGTTTTGTGCTGTCCTGCTGCTGTTTGTGTTTTTCCTCTGTCTTTTGTAGTATTTTTGTCCTGTATTTGTCATTGTATTGTGGGGTGTTTGGCCATGAGAAGCATAGTTTATTGGGGTATTTGGGGTTAAATTGGTTATTTAAGTATGCTGATTGTACTGGGCTCTTGCATTTGCAGTTTGCTCATACTGCATAATGTCTGGGATAGGGATGGCGACAAAGATGGTAGCATATGAACTGGGAGGGTTCATTTGGCTGGTGCTTCATTACCTTCCCATGATGCTAGTTTTGGGTGGCCGCGTAATACAGGGCTACCCCATAGAGGAACGAGCAGCTGCAGTGGGGCAAGGTGCTCCACCACCTTCACAGAATATTCAGAGTAGTGTGCACTGACCACAAGTTGAAACACCGTTGAGCTAACCTCCTAGCATGGGAGAAAGATCTATTGGATCACCTGATGATTCAGATTGATGGACCAGTTAAGTACCCCATTTGCATTGCAACATCTTGATTTGCATGTGCATGACAGGTGGACATAAGGTTGAGTGCAGCATGTTTTGTCAAGGGTCAGGATAGGTTGTTGTGGGCCAGATTTGAGAGCCCTTAGCGCCACCTAACCACTGCCAATGTGAAATTCATAAATGACACTAAGGCAGGGCTGAAGTGACATTTTCCCCACGCCATATTGACAAAGTGATGCAATGCATGTATAGCTACTTTGCTAAGCCTTGCACAACATGATGGCTGAGCCAGGCATCATGTATAGGAGGGGGGCAAAACAAATAGGGCAGGGAATAATTTTATATAACCTGGGGCCAGATGTAGGAAACAGTTTGCGAGTCGCAAACGGCAACATTTGCCGTTTGCGAGTCGCAAACCGGAGTTTCATATGCAGAAATGCATTTTGCGAGTCGGAACCGACTCGCAAAATGCATTTCCGACTCGCAAATATGAAGGGGTGTTCCCTTCCTATTTGCGAGTCTGAATGGTATGCAATACCATTTGCGACCGCGTACGCGGTCGCAAATCGTATCGCAGTTACCATCCACTTCAAGTGGATGGTAACCCACTCGCAAATTGGAAGGGGTCCCCAAGGGACCCCTTCCACTTTGTGAATGGACCCCAAAATATTTTTTCAGGGCAGGGAGTGGTCCCAGGAACCACTCCCTGCCCTGAAAAAATACCGAAACTAAAGGTTTCGGTTTTTTTTTTAAGTGCAGCTCGTTTTCCTTTAAGGAAAACGGGCTACACTTAAAAAAAAAAAACTGCTTTATTGAAAGCAGTCACGAACATGGAGGTCTGCTGACTACAGCAGGCCTCCATGTTTGCGAGTGCCAATACTCGCTATGGGGCCGCAATTTGCGTCCCACCTCATGAATATTCATGAGGTGGGTCATTGCGACCCCATAGCGAGTCGCAGTCGGTGTCTGAGACACCGTACTGCATTGCAAATTGCGACTTGCAATTTGTGAATCGGATGGACTCGCAAATTGCAAGTTGCAATTTGCAATATTGCTACATCTGGCCCCTAGTGCCATATTTCTCACACGTTGAATGCCTCCTCAGAGCATTTATGATGGGCCCCTATGTACTCTGCAGGTGTAGTGCAAAATGTTTGGTGCCACTCCTGCTGAGTTCATCATTTGCATCTATATGAAATGACGTGATTGCCCCCTACCCTGCAGCATGGTGCTCCATATATTTCATCTGGAGCACACATGGTGGGAGAAAGGGGGGGCACTAAGGGTGCAAGGACTGTTACGAGGCACTAGGTGCAGCATCAATTTGCTTAAATCTGCCCCTTTGTGTCTTTGGCCAATTGCATTAAAGGGAGCTTAACTAGGCACCGGGTCCTGACCACTTGCACATTTCTCTTTGTGCACATTGTGTATCACATGCACCCCCTAATGTTTCTATTATCTTACACACTTGTGCTGAATTTGTACTGCAGGCCTGCCCTGTTTTACAGACACTATAGGGCATCTATATCAGCACTAGCACATTACTCAGAAGCCTGCACCAATGCTGGTATCCCTTACTAGACATAGATGGTCTACTATGTTAACAACAGCTGCCCATACAGTATTAGCAAGACATCCGTAATGTTATTCAGTTAATGTGCAGGAAGGAACAACTAAGTGAACATAAGGAAACTGGCATGGCATTTTAGCTCTAGTGTGTGTGCCTTGAAATGACACACACATATTTGTGGCAAGAAACAAGGATGTATCAATGCATACCTCAACACTTTGGTGTGCTCACACCACCCCTGAGCAGTTGTTACTCTTTTTGCGCTGCTAGCGAGTAACATGTCTTCAACATCTGGGGCAAGATCAAAAGCAATGGGTGTTACAATGGGATGGCCACTGTAACAACTATTGCATGCCCCTCTGATGCAGAATACTGTGTCATGCTACCCCATATTGACATGGAGGAGTCATGAAACAAAACACCTGCATGACAAATCCATGTACATATGGTGCAGTCAAATGCTCCACATGAGTGTCAGGGAAAGTGTTGCTTTGGTGGTGCCAGGGTTTCCTTTATCTGGCTCTTTATGTCACAGACAGATTATTAATGTTTGGCAGGTGTTCTGACCTATCACTAAGTTGACTTGCTTACACAGCTTTACAAGTTGAATGTGAAGCTGTTGTCCATGCACAGAAATGTCCTAAATCAATAAGCTATGTTTTGCTGCCATGTATTGCAAGTGGGCCTCCACATTACACCACTGGAGAAGTGTGCCAATTGGAAGACCCCAATGCAGCCAGTAAGTGTCACCTTGTGCGACACATGTGTCATTCCAGGGTTTTGTGTGAGAGGGTCTGATGTGTGCAATGAAAAGATGAAATGCATTGTGTGACCAATGAGATAACATCATCTGAGTTGGGATATGGACATCATGTCTGATACTATGTTGAGGATGGAGTATGAGTTAATTGTTGCACAAGTGCCTACGTATGCTGCTATGGAATAGTGGGCGTTAGGAAAAGGAAAGCATGCCCACATGTACATTGATGTCAATCATGATATGTGTCTGAGCTGCTGTTTATCTGATTGGCATGCCTGTTGCCAACATATATGTCACAGCATTTGTGACAGCACTGTGTGCCAGATGTAGCTTTCAGTTACTCAGCAAATGGTACAGACAATGTACATGTATTGAGGTCTCCAGAGGGCTACTGTAGGAGACACTTGCACCACTGGTGCCTCACTACTCTTCAGATTTTAAGTGAGGCAGCACTCATGCAAGAAGCCTTACTGGCCTTCAACAGGAGAGGACCTACACTGCAAGTGCTGCTGTGACCTCAGTCTGAAAGTGACAATGGCTCATGTGTCTGGGGAAGGGGCCCATGCCTTCACTTCAGAGGAGTTGGAGAAACTAATGGATGGGGTCCTCCCCCAGTACACACAACTGTACGGTCCTCTGGACAAACAGGTGAGTACACTGTGAGCATGTTGCATGGCAATGCCTGTTTGGAGTGGTGTGGATGGAAGATAAATGGGGGGTGGACTGAGGCCTGCATGTGCGGATGGTGAGTGTATGTGTATCAGGGCAAGGGTGGGAACATGGGCCAATGAGTATGATGGTCCAGACGGGTAAAGATTTTCCTTTTCCCCTGTACTATTCCTCTAGGTCAGCGGCCACCAGAAGAAGGCTATTTGGCGTGTCATCGTCAAGGACGTCCGGACCCTGGGGGTCCACCACAGACGGAGCACCCACTGCTGGAAAAGATAGGAGGACCTTCGCCGCTGGAGCAAAAAGACAGCGGAGGCCCAGCTGGGGATGGCCTCCCAACGTGGGAGGGGTGCCCGTCGCATCATGACCCCCCTAATGTTCCGGATCCTGGCGGTGGCGTATCCAGAGTTGGGTGGGCGCTTGAGGGCATCACACCAGCCACAAGGGGGTGAGCACACTCTCATTCAGCTGACTCTGTGCGCATTACGAGGTGTCTGGGTGGGGGAGGTGGGCAGTGGGTTCCCCTAGACCTGGGTGATCTTAGTAGACAAGGTCCCTTGTGAGGCAGGCTCAGTGGCACCCCAACTCCACTAGTGGTTAGTGCCTTCTACACCTACTTCCATGTGTGCAGCAATCGGGCTTGGGCTGTGTACCCCATGGGCATGTGATTAATCTAGGAACTATAAGTGCATGGCTTAGTGCAGAGGGCTGCTTTGTCTGTTGTGTCTGCCAACGGTAGTGGTGTTGCATGCACTGAACATGTCTTTCTTCTGTCTTTCCCCACCTTTTTGTGGTCTCCCTGTTCTTGTGTGCAATAGCATCATCAGACGGAGGAGCATTGGCACAGGAGCAGGAGGGAGCTGCATCCCACTTGGCCCTGGAGGGCGAAACAATGGAGTCTGAAGCCACCAGTGGGACGGAGGGCGAGGGGACCTCCAAGGCAGGGACAGGAGCAGACAGCAGTGACAGCGTC
The DNA here is from genome assembly GCF_031143425.1 of Pleurodeles waltl. Classification (NCBI taxonomy): domain Eukaryota; kingdom Metazoa; phylum Chordata; class Amphibia; order Caudata; family Salamandridae; genus Pleurodeles; species Pleurodeles waltl. The sequence continues at coordinate 218,524,177 of NC_090437.1, read as the reverse complement.
TCCTCCTCTGATGGGATCTCCCTTGCGGTGGCAGGCCCCTCTGTGCCCACCGTATCAGAAGGTACAGCCGCCACCCCCCCACCAGCACCGCCCTCCCAGCAGCCCCTCAGCGTGTGTCCCGTGCCCGCTCACCCATGAGGGTGGGCATCTCCTTCGCCCCAGGCACCTCAGGCCCTGCCCCAGTCAGCCCTGCTGCCCTCAGTGAGGAGGCTATTGACCTCCTGAGATCCCTCACTGTTGGGCAGTCTACCATTCTGAATGCCATCCAGGGTGTTGAGAGGCATTTGCAACAAACAAATGAATACCTGGAGGGCATTCATTCTGGCCAGGCAGCCCAACAGAGAGCATTTCAGGCTCTGGCCTCAGCACTGATGGCAGCCATTGTCCCTGTGTCCAGCCTCCCCCCATCAACTTCCTCCACCCAGACCCAATCCCCTGTACCTCAGCCTATCCCAAGCACACCATCAGACCAGCATGCACACACCTCAACACACAAGGGTGGCTCAGGCAAACATAAGCACCACACATCCCACAGGCACTCACACAAGCATCATACCCATGCACACATACCAACATCCACTGCCTCCACTGTGTCCCCCTCCTCCACGTCTCCCTCCTCCCTCCCAGTCTCGTCTCCACTCACACCTGCATGCACTACATCCTCAGCCACTACCTCCATCACCAGGACGCCCATCACCACATACCACTCACGTCACGAGCACTCACCACCCCCACTACCATTAACACATCCCCTGTGTCCTCTCCAAGTGTGTCTTTGAGTCCTCCTCCCAAAGTACACAAACGCAGGCACACACCCACCCAACAGCCATCCACCTCACAACAGCCTCCAGCCCATGCACCTTCACCTAAATTCAACAGTCGCACACCTCCTACAACCACTACCTCTACCTCCACTCCCAAACCCCCTCCAGCTACCCATCCCAGTGTGCCTAAAAAACTTTTCCTGGCTAATATTGACCTCTTTCCTACATCTCCCCCCCGTCCTTCCCCTAGGGCCAGGCTTTCCAGGTCCCAGCCCAGCACCTCAGCCACCACATCCTCAGGCACAGTGGTGCGCCAACCATCAGGGCTGCCAGTGTGCCACGGAGCGAGGGCAAGGATGTTCCGCCACCTGCCAAGGTGAAAAAGGTGCCCACATCCCAGAGGGAGAAGCCGAAAACACTTGCCACCAAAGGATCAGGGAAAACGAAAGGGGATAGTGGCAATACAGCTGCGCCACCATCAAAGGTGTGAAAGGTCCAAAAACTGAAGGGCAGGTCAGGAGAGGGCATGGTTGCACTGACTGAGGGACCAGTGTCACACCTTCTATCCATGTCCACGCCAACCTGTATGGCGGAGAACACCGCCACCTGCACCGCCACAGACCCTGCCGCCAGCACCGCTGCCACAGACCCCGCAGCCAGCACCGCCGCCACAGATCCCGCAGCCAGCACCGCCGCTAGCACCGCCACCACAGACCCCCGCAGCCAGCACTGCCATGACTGCCACCGCCGCAAGCACCGCCACGACTGCCAATGCTGCAAGCACCGCCAGCGGCCACTCGACACGTTCCACCAGTGGCACCACCGCAGACATGGCTACCATCCCCAGTGGTCAGTCGTCTGAGGCTGGTGGTGACTTCCAGGACCCTGGGCAGCTTCCATGAAGCATCACTGTCATCACAGTTGTCACCTGCATATGGAATGCGAAGCCGCAGCAGTGTGGGGTATGTCGCTGCCTCCATGACATATCATGCTACCTGTATCTCAGCAATCTCATGGTACACACACCCAGGTGAGGGAATTGTACCGGCCACACTGCACATGGAGCACTCGGGTCACCAGGCCCCCTGCAGATCCAGTGGGGAAAGGCATCCGCTACATCAGGCCTTGGCAGGATGAAGCACCCTGGGCACCAGGCCCCCTCCAGAACCAGTGGAGAAAGGCATCCACTACCTCAGTCCTTGGCAGGATGAAGCACTCTGACACAAAGCCCCCTCCAGAACCAGAGGAGATTGACATCCAATACCTCAGTCATTGGCAGAATGAAGCACTCTGGGCACAAAGCCCCCTCCAGAACCAGTGGAGAAAGGCATCCACTACCTCAGTCCTTGACAGGATGAAGCACTCTGGGCACCAGGCCCCCTCCAGAACCAGTGGAGAAAGGCATCCACTTTAGAGACTGTGGCTTTGCACTCCCCAGGGTAAAGCAGTGGGCAAACCACCCACTGAAAAGACTTGAGAGACTGTGGCATTGCACTCCCCAGGATAAAGCAGTGGGCAAACCACCCACTGAAAAGACTTAAGAGACTGTGGCTTTGCACTCCCCAGGATAAAGCAGTGGGCAAACCACCCACTGAAAAGACTTGAGAGACTGTGGCTTTGCACTCCCCAGGATGCAGCAGTGGGCAAACCACCCACTGGAGAGACTTGAGAGACTGTGGCTTTGCACTCCCCAGGATAAAGCAGTGGGCAAACCACCCACTGAAAAGACTTCAGAGACTGTGGCATTGCACTCCCCAGGATGAAGCAGTGGGCAAACCACCCACTGAAAAGCCTTAAGAGACTGTGGCTTTGCACTCCCCAGGATAAAGCAGTGGGCAAACTACCCACTGAAAAGACTTGAGAGACTGTGGCTTTGCACTCCCCAGGATGCAGCAGTGGGCATACCACCCACTGAAAAGACTTGAGAGACTGTGGCATTGCACTCCCCATGATAAATCAGTGGGCAAACCATCCACTGAAAAGACTTGAGAGACTGTGGCTTTGAACTCCCCAGGATGGAGCAGTGGGCATGGGGCCCCCTCGTGGAGCAGTGGTGTCATGCATTCATCAGGCTGAGGTGCCCCCCTCCCTCTCACCCTTAGGTGCCTGTATATTTTCCATGTGATGCCCCTCCAGTGTTCTCTCCATTTGGAGTCAGGTATCATGTGTGGGCCTCTCCCATGCATTTTGGACCCAGTGGTCCACGACAATGATTGGTGCACTATCCGGACTTGTGTAGTTGGTGTACATATTTGTATATACTGGATTTTGACTTGTACTAATGGATTTTTATTGATTACAATTGTTACAATCATTTCCTTTTGTTCTTGTGTTATTCAAGGGGGGTTTGGGGGTGTATTTGTAATGTTGCAGCATGTATTTGTGTGTATGGTGTTGTGGGTGAGGGTGGGGGTGGGGGGGTTGTGTGTTGTGTGTGTGTGTCACTCTCTTTTCTCTCCTCCCTCCCCTGTGTTGTAGGTGCAGTACTCACCGTGGTTGTTGCCGCCGTCGTTGGAGCTCCTGATAGAGGAGCAGGAAGACCATAGCCGGCAGGATCTGCAATTCAGGCTCCATGGTGTCCTGGTTCCTTGTGGGGTGTGGAAAGGTGAGGGTTTTCCCTTCTGTGTACTGTTTCCGCCGTGTTTTTATTTGCGTTGGTTCCGCCCAGGAAAAGGTGGCGGATAGCTGTGTTGTGATAGGGTGGGTGGTACATTGTCTCCCGCCAGTCTATTGGCGGTGTCGCCCGCGCTGTTTGTTTGTACCGCCGTGGCGGTCGGAGTGTTAAAGTGGCTGTCTATGTTGGCGGTTTCTGCCATCGTCGTAATTTTTTTTTTTCTGCCGGGCTGTTGGCGGTATTACCGCCGCTTTAACTGTGACCGCCAGGGTTGTAATGAGGGCCAATGTCCAGTTCACAGACCCTATGAGAGATCCTGAGTCACTTGTACAATCAGAGGCCAGGGGTGAGGTACATGTCAAGAGACGTAGTTAGGAGAAGTGTGCATTAGTTAGGAAGTGTCCAAATTGCCAAAAGGTATGATTTGAGACAATGACAGTACATAGCAGATAGGCCAACAGTGGGTGAGTGAACAGAGCACATTGCCAGCTGTCACAACACTGGCATGATATTAAGCACACAACTAAGGAAATACTGTCCATGTGGCACAAACTGGTGCTACTGGGTGGTTTTGTGTGTGAATGTTGTTCCTTACACATCTTCATCCTCTGATGTGTGTGGTGCCCCCTGTGCCATAGGTGGTGCTGTTGAGAGGGGGCCACACACACATCAGGGGATAGAGATGTGGAGTCCTGGCAGCTGCCATTTGTGGGAACACATAAGGCATCACTGTAGCAAGGAGGAACTGTAGATTTCTCAACTCTGCATCCACATCACAGTGGAAGGCAGCCATGTTTTCCCTGAGGGAGGCCACTTCCAACTGTATGGACTCCAGAGTATTCTGTATAGCCCTAGCCTGTTGTCTGTCATTGTGATGCCACTTTGGGAGGGAATTTGTTGAAGCCTCCACCTCGTGACAGCAGATTTGTCGGCCAGGGACTTCTGGAGTCCAGATAGGGGGGAGTTGGTGCCTCTGATGGCAGCTGAGTTGTCGTTAGTTGGAGTGAGGCACCTCTGCACTCCCTCTAGACTGCCTGCCATGGTCTCCATCCCCAGCCACACCTGTTTGGCCATCTCCCGCTGGACTCCTATGACTGTCCTCTGAAAGGTGATGTCTGGTTCCTCAGAGTCCAAGGCTGTGTCATGACAGGCTGGTGCTATGTGTTGGTAGGTGGGTAGTTCATGTGGAGATCCCGCAATGCTGTGTGTCCTCCCTTTGACTGGAGGTGGTGTCTGGAGGGAACCTAGGACATCCTTGAGAGTTTCTTCATTGATGTTTAGCAGCTTCTCATCCATCTCATCTGTCAAATCCAGGCCAGCCAAGTAGGCAGGAGGTAAGGCATCATCCTCTACAATGAGATAGTGATATGTCAATCTTTGACTGTGGTGGCTGTTGTCATTGCACATCATTTACTTGCTACTGGCGGCTTAGTGACATGTTATAGACCCCAGATTGTAGTTGTAAATTATGTGTAGCATTGTGCATCACATATCGGACAACCTTTCAAGGTATTTTGCGCTTTGATCCCACACCACCAACTTTCTTGCAGGCTCCGAGCCTCTGCCACTTGCACCATGCTGGCACGTATTTCCCTTCCTATTCACCATGGTGGACATTCCCACTGTAGTGTAATGTCTGCTGTCACTCTTTTGGTGCTGTAATGCATTGGCACCATGAATGATGGCACTAGTGCAGCAAAGCACAGGTAGGTCCATTGCTTACAATGCTTGTGTTACATTCTCATCTGCCTCTAGCAGGCCCCACACATGTGCTAATTGGAAGGAACAGTCCAACCACTAGCGATTATCTACCCCATTAGTTTGTCCCTCCCTATATTTGGTACATTTACTTGCATATAGCATATTTGCTTATGTTGGGCTAAGGATGTAGAATGTGGATCAATGCATGCATTTTGAGACTTTGTTGATGTGGCACAAGGGGAATGTGCAGCTTGGATCCACATGGGCAACTATTTGTTTGATGGTACAGTTGCATTACGGGCTAGTGACACTGTGCCAGTAATGAAACCTTGATGCCACTTGTGCCAGTTCATACCCATTAAGCAGTACATCAACCATTCACACAACACACTCAACCTTGTTACATGGTGAGAAAGCAGCTACTTGTACAGCTGCACAAATGACGTTCACAGACATGCCCCATGTGTTGTGGGAGTTCACTTTTATTCCCATCCCCAAATGGTGCATGGAGGTGTGTGGAGTTGCTGTTGGTCCACCCTGTGCAGTTTGCGTTCCACAGGTTGCACACTTAGGGTCACATTTTTCTCAAGTGGCACCGCTCAGTGCATCAGCAATATATGTGGCACGATGCTGCACCAGTTTTGAAATGCAGGGATGTACCATGTTTACAGGAATACAGCACACCTCTGCAATTCCCCATGTGCAGATTTGTTCTCCCTGCACTAATGCAGGCATCGTTGCACCCTGATGAAGGTTGCACCTGCATTGAGGTGATAGATTGTTTATATGCAGGAGGTGTCCCTTCCTGTACATGTACAAGCAGTTATGGCAAGGTTGTGTTTCAATGTATGCTGCAGGATGCAGCAAACATGAGAGGGGGCAGGACAAAGGACTTCAGTCCCAGTCTCTGATGAACATGTTGTATTGGATCTGGGGCAATGACAATATGCAATAGGTGTTGTTGTGGCAAATCAACACAGCCAAACTAATTGCACATTCCTTCCAGGCAATGTGCTGCGTATTTACACAGTGGTGTAAAGCCATAGTGTGTGGCTTATGTCCTCGTTGTGTACGTGTCGGAGTGCATTTCGCAACCAGAGCGTCACTACCAGTGTGGCTTGGGTGGTTATAGTGCATTTTGATTCAGGGCCTATGTGTCCTGATGCAATCCTTTAGCATGCATTGAATGTGTCTTATGTGCCTCCCCCTCCTGCCATTTGTGAGATTCCAGATAGTCCTCCCCAGCAACTTACCCAGTATTTGTGGTAGTTCTTGGTAGTCTGTGCTGTCCTGTCCTGCGTTTCCAGTGAACAGCTGCTCTGGGATGACCGCTGTGACCGTATCCTCTACCTCATCCAGCTCTTCCTGTGGTGGTGGTCTTCCACCTCCTGTCTGCAGTGCAGCCTTTCGGTTCCTGGCCAGTTTCTCCTTAGTTCTGTGCTCACAATCGTGCCAGCGCTTCTTGAAATTGGTGACAGTCCTCCTCACCTCTGATACGCTGTTGACATTGTCTACTATTGGCTGCTATATGGCCTCTCTCATACCTATTGGGAATTTGGAGGTGACAAAGAGCTGGTGTTTGTGCTCTGTTACCTCTCTGGCCAAGATGTCATACACCTCCTCATTAAAGCAACACTTCTGCTTTCTCTTCTCCTTCTTCTGGGACTTTGCCGGACCCTCCTCATTGGTACATGGCTTTATGGGATCTCCCTGGGGTCTCTCCTGGCATGCATTCTCCATCTTGTCTTCCCAAATGTCCAAAAACATGTCACAAAACGGTCTAGCGCCACTTTTGCAGAATTAGCATAATTGTTTCTTATGGCATGTCCCAATGCTTAGCATCATTTATTTGGGGCTCTAACCATTACTTAGCACCATTGTGCATATTTTTTTGAATATGGCACACTGATGGCAGTATGGAATGGCATTAGTTTGCACTAAAATGTTTGACGCACAACTGCGGTAGCGCAGTATTGCTTAATTTTTCATAAATCTGGGCCTACGTTCTTAAAATCTCACAGCGTGGTGTAGAAACAATTCTGGAGGAGGAAGATCTGAGACTTGAAAGGGAGAACACTGCAGAGCAACCACAGGTGCAAACAAGTGATCCTGGTGAAGGAATAATTGTAAGAAGTAGGAAAGCTCAGAAGAGAGAAGAATGGCCAAGGAGCAATTTACTGCTAGTGTGCCAGTTGAATACATACCACAAACCATCATCAAGTGGCGCAAGAGACACAGAAGATCAACAGGCAACTAGAAGATCTAAGAGATTAAAAATTACCCTTTTGCAGGTTTTCTGCACCAGAGTGCACTTGTCACACTGACAGTGTGCCCAATCCAATAGTATATGATGCAAATTAATTGTGAATGGAACCACTTGAACCACCATGATTTATGCTACACCTTCGTGGTGTGCAATTTAAATCTCTAAAACTAGTTCAAAACTAAGCATGGCTCATTCAACATCTGCTTGATTTGATTCAACAATAATTGTCTCTTTGAACATTGAACTGTATCTGAACTAAGGTATTGAATAAACTGTAATAAGTGATATACAAACTCAACAATTATTGTTTGAGAAAGAAATATAAAAACAAAAAAAGACTCAAAAAGAATTCCCCAGGGCCAAGGCTGCAGTACAGGATTAGGGGTGCCATTTTTAGAAGAAGATAGTATAGGACTAGGGTTGCCTCACAGAGACTACTGGTGTATATAAGTTAAATAAAATAACAGTAGTATAACCACAATACATTTTGCTGATTTTGCACAAGTACAATCAAATGTAGACTATCTCAAGTCTGCTTGCTTCTATATTTCACTTAAGGTCTGACTGTAGACAAATGTGTTTCTTTACCAAGGATAGATGGAGGATCATGACTACAGTGACACTAATAATGTTGTGTTAGTATTCACAACCCTTTTAATTGGTATGGGTATTACTCATGAGATAAGTACCATTAGATCCACCCCTGCACCTACATCACCTTAGTATTTGCTAGATGAGAGAAAACTATAGATGCTTCAGAGGCAGGGTTCACATTGAACGTTTATTCTAGATTAGTTCAAGAATTCACATATTCTTTAGATACTAAAGATTACTAAATATGTGTAAATCTACCTCCATCAGCAACAGAGGATGCCACTAACCACCACATTCCACTTTCATACGCAGTTACTTATAGTATGTTGATTAGCTTATTTTATAGGCAAAATTGTTTTGAATATTATTTCCACTTACTACTTTATCCTTTCTGAATTTCCCTTTCACAAAAGAATGAATCCTCATCCACATGTTAAAGAAATTAAAACAGCTTGGTTTTATGTTTTTTCTTTAGCTCCCCCACTAACGTAGACATTGTTACAGCATGTGAACGCAATTTGACATGTTTAATGAATCCATTAGAAAATAAATTCACACAAGCTTTAGAGGAAAGGAGAGCTCTCATGTTTCATAAGGCAAAAAAACAAAAATATGTTTTAAAGAGAAAGTGGGGGGAAATAATGAAGATGGATATAAAAAGAAAATGGTGTATCCTAGATGAAAATTAGACAGGTGACAGAAAGGAAAGCTATGCTTTTACAAGAGAAGAGATCACATCAGAACTACACACATGGAAATAACCAGTTGTGAACACACATTTGAAGTTCTTGGCGGGCTTGTTTAAATCTTAACCAAAGAATCCGTTATCCCTGGAATATTCTTTGGATGTGATCAGCATATTAACTTCCAATTGCCCACTGATTGAGAAAGTATTTTTTATTTAGCTTTAATATTTCCTAATAGGTAGCATGTGAATAGCACAGAATGTTTTACGGTGAATTCATCTCAGAGAAATAGATGTAGTACTCATGATGGGACATAATTAGTGGGAGGTATTTTTGATGTCATTATTCACCCAGTAGAAGTAGTCCTAACTGATGAGAAAACCAGAAAGCATTCTACAGTAGTGGATAGATTAGCCTTGAAAACATCTGCTGCATTGCCAGCAGTAGATACAGAATTAGTAGCTATTAGATCAATGGTTTCCAAGACTGATTAGCTTCTGACATGTTATTAGCAGAAAAGGAGGCTTCTGTAAGATGTTGAAAATACAACATTGCTGCTCGTTCATACCAGACAAAAGCAAAGAGATCAAAGAATTTGCAAAGAAGATTTCTTAATTAAAACCTGAATTAGAGCACTTAGAAGCAACTAGAAACCTTAGATAAAAGGCTTTCTACAATAGGTAGTTGCCTTGGAAACATTGATAATGGTTTTTTAGGTGTTGTATTAAAGCCTATTTAGAATATTACCATTTGCTTGATTTGTTTGTTTGCTATTTATAAAGGATTTATAAAGGATTTATATGTTATTTAGTAAGGGAGACAAAGAAAGCAGGAAAAAGGTAAAGGAGGGAAGAAATGGAAACAGAAGAGAGAAAGAGTAAAGTTTACAAATAGATGAAAGAGAAGCAAAACTCAAAAAGCAAGATGGATGGCTCTGCAGAGAGATGTTCTTTGAAGATTCATTTGTTTTAAAATGTGATGACTGTTCTAGCCATTGGGGGGGGAGTGACAGAATGAACTTCCTAATTTTGCAAATTAAATCCATTTATTAGCAAAGCTGGTATGGGCGAATCAATGCTACCCTATTGACATGAGTAGATCAAAGTGTTTAGGCAAAACAATGTTATTCAATGCAAATTTTAAGCTATATTTTATGAATCCAGCTTCACGTGTTAACAAGTTTCATATACACAGTTGACTAGATTCACAAAGGAACATTAATTCAGGAACAAATGGGCATATTTGGGAGGTCTAAGCTATTCACAAAAATAACAACTAGTGCATGCAAATGCTTGTTAATATCACAAGGGAGGTGCAGTTCGCTGCCAGCTTTAGCTATAAGACTACTGAAGGTAAGTATTTTTTGCTAACAATAGGTTTACTGCACACAGCTGAATAAATATGTACCTTGAAGATATATAAGTTGAACAATACATCTATATTGTTCTTTACTTAAATACATTTCCAAAGTCTATGTCATTGATATTTGGGTGATGACATTTTTTTAGGTCCTCATTTTTGGACTCAACAGTCTGACGTATGGCTTTTGGAATGCAGTGATACACATGTGCACTAGAATAGTGGGTGGGGTTCACCACAACAGTCACATAAAAATAGAATTGATACATATATCTATGTGAGGCCTAGCCCTCAAAATGTGTCCATTGTTGATCTAAGTAAACAAGCTATATTACAGCTTTTACAGCAAAGGTGCTAAACAGATGCAGCAATAATGGGACTATTTTATGTATATCCACATGGGATGCAGTGAGCTCTGCATGAGTAAATGTTCTTGGTTGTAGGGTTGCCCTGAGTTACAATTATTCTGGAATTAACAATATTGAGTTAATAAACAACCTCACAAGTGTTCATGTATATTAACTGGCAATTTATCATGGTGTTTGTTAGCACAATGAGCACCGCCTCAAACTAAAACACTAAGAACCAGATTTCCTGAAATGTGGCGCAGCGCGGTTATGCGCCAAAATTGGCACCTCTACGTTGCAGCACTTTAGAAACGCAAGGATGTCTGCATTGAGGGATTTGTTTGTTTATGTGCGGAAAGGTGTCCCTTCCTGCACAAAAACAAACACTAAAGGCGAGTTGCCACTTATGTCTGTGATGCAGCACACACAGAAGTGCCAAAGCGTAATTTTGAAATGATTGTTTCTGTGCAGGAAGAGACACCTTACCGCAGATAGACAATCATTTAGGACATTTAGCTCCTTCTATGCATGCTGCAAAATGGACTAGGGGCACCAGAGGGACAAATCAAGTGAGCGCTGAATTAAATTAAATACAGCGCATACCTGTGTTGTGAAAATTATGGAGTTCGGCGCTGCCAATTTTGGTGCAGTGTCACACACCGTCATTTTCCTTTAAATATGGGCCTGGATTCCTCATTGTGATTATTTTCTAAGTACAATTAGAAAATTGGTATTCCTAATGTATACACCTTTTACATTCCCAATTAGCAAGTCCAAGTAGGTACAAATTAACCTACCTCAGGAATATTAATGAGGTAGGTTGCAATATATGACCCATAAAGGATGATGGCCTGCGCGGGTCAACAGGCCAGTATGTCTGTGATTGTTTTTTATTAAAACATAATTTTTTTTTAAATGCAGTCTGTTTTCCCTAAGTGAAAAATGGGATGCATTTAAAAAAAGAAAATGAAACTTCTAAGTTTCATTTAGTCTTCCTGTTAGAAACGGGGTCTTTGGTTGGCAGTCAGGTTACCCCCTGTCCAAGCAAGGACCCTCACTCTAGTCAGGGTAAACGAGAATCACCCTCAGTTAACCCACGCTCACCCCCTTGGTAGCTTGGCATGAGCAGGCAGGTTTAACTTCAGAAGCAATGTGTGAAGTATTTGTACCAACGCAGAGTAACTGAGTGAAAACAGGTCAAAATGAAAATACACAGGTTTTGAAAAATAAGTAATATTTATCTAAACAAAACAAGACCAAAACCACATAAATCCAACATACACAAGTCATGAATTTGAAAAGGAATAAGAGTCTTATTCCTTTGAAAACAGTGAGAAAACTTATTTCACAAAAGTACCTGGGTAGTGTTAAAATAAAACCACACAGATGTTTGTGCGTCAAACAAGGCCAGCGATGCATCGATTTTTCACCCACACGTGAGAACGTGCATCATTCCTCCTTCGGTTGGGTCGGCGTGCCTCGTTTCTTCTCTCCTGCAAGACAGCAATGTGTCGATCCGGACGGGCCCCTCAGATCCAGGCAGGCTTTGCATTGATTTCCCATGCCCAGCAATATTGCGTTGAAATCGAGTCACACGGTGTCAAGAAATTGCACTGTGTGGGTTATTAACAGAAGCCGCTGTGGGTGTTGCACATCATTTCTCATGCTGCGTTACGTTGATCCTCCAGCCGCTTTGCAGGAGGTCTGTCAATTTTTTACGTGAGGCTGGCAGCACATTGTTTATTAGACAATAGGCAGATGGTGCATTGAAAGTTTCCCCTCATGGCGGTCTTTGCATGGATTTTTCAGTTTTAGCTGCCAGCTTCACCTCTCAAGGGTCCAGGGACTGGATACGGTACCACTTGGCAGGGCAGGAGTCTCAGCAGAGTCCAGGTGCTGGCAGGGGAAGTCTTTGATGTTCCCTGAGACTTCAACAACAGGAGTTCAAGCCCTTGGAGATTATTCTCAAGCGGGAATGCAAAACAAAGTCCAGTCTTTGTCACCTTTCACAGGCAGAAGCAGCAACTGCAGGATAGCCCAACAAAGCGCAGTCACAGGCAGGGGCAGCATTTCTCCTCAGCTCTTCTCCTTGGCAGAGGTTCCTCTTGATTCCAGAAGTGATCTCATTTTCAAGGTTTTTGGGTGCTCTTCTTATTCCTCTTTCTGCCTTTGAAGTAGGCCTACTTCAAAGAGAAGTCTCTGTTGTTTGTAAATGCCTGCCTTGCCCATGCCAGGCCCCAGACACACACCAGGGGGTTGGAGAATTCATTGTGTGAGAGCAGGCACAGCCCTTTCAGGCATGAGTGACGACTCCTCCCTTCCCTTCTTAGCACAGATGGCTCATCAGGATATGTAGGCTACACCCCAGCTCCCTTTGTGTCACTGTCTAGAAGGAGGTGCAAAGAGCTCAACTGTCAAACTGACCCAGACAGGGAATCCAAACAGGCAGAGTCATCATCATCATGAAAATACTTTATTCGGCTCAAAAGAGACATAAAAGACATAAGCCCTCATTACAACATTGGTGGTAAATGCCGCTTACCGCCGTGCAGAAGACTGCCAACACACCGCTGCGGCAGCGGAAATCCGCTACAGCTATTACAACCCATAGGCAGGAATCCACACCCACACAAGTCCGCCACACCAAAGGTCAGTGATAAACTGGCGATAACAAAACCTCCACCGTCACGCCAACAGGAATACGCCCACACTATCACGACCCACGAATCCACGAGGCGGTCTTTCAACCGCGGTATTACTTTGGCGATACACACTGCCGCGCTCAAAATACACACACATTTACAAAACAAAACCACATTGGACAATTCGAAATACACACACCTGATACACATACACACACCACACCCACACACTCAATACAATATGAAACACACACCCACATCACCCACAAACCCCTACAACAAAAATTGAGAACGAAGCACAGAGAGAGACACCACCATCAACAAACTAGCATCCACAGGCACACAACACCATCACTCACACAACATCCACGCACCTCACACAACACACAAACACATCCCCTAGCACATCATAACACACACCACCTCACACATCACCCACACCACACCATGGCACCTCAAGGACACCCCAGGTTCTCTAAAGAGGAGCTCAGGGTCATGGTGGAGAAAATCGTCCGGGTAGAGCCACAGCTATTCGGATCACAGGTGCAGCACACCTCGATTGCTAAGAAGATGGAGCTATGGCGCAGAATCGTGGACAGGGTCAATCCAGTGGGACAGCACCAAAGAACACGAGATGACATCAAGAAGAGGTGGAACGACCTACGGGGAAGGTGCGTTCCGTGGTCTCAAGACACCAGATTGCAGTTCAGAGGACTGGCGGCGGACCCCCACCTCCTCCCCCACAACTAACAACATGGGAGGAGCAAGTCTTGGCTATACTGCATCCTGTGGGCCTCGCAGGAGTAGCAGGAGGAATGGACTCTGGTAAGTCAAATATTAACTATTACATCCCCAACCCTACCTGCATGCTATCACATGCCCCCACCCTCACCACCCATCACTCCAACACCTCACATATGTCCCACTATCACAAACCACCCCAACACCAAGCCCTGCATGCAACACCAAAGCATGGACACCCATCACCAAAGCATGTCCACTACAGATACCCACACAGATCCCCAAACAAAATATCACACAAGGTCCTAGACAAGAATGTTAGCACTGGGGTACTGTGTCACCCACCCATTGCACACGATGGCACACACATATGCAATAATCATGCCTTTACACCCCTGCAGGACCCCTACCCAACGTCACCGGACAAGAGGCCCACAGTGATGACAGCAGCTCTGTCCAACTGGATCTAGATGACCAGCCCAGCCCATCTGGGACCTTGGGACAGTCGGTTCCCCACACACTGGCACATGCCACCACAGAGCCTCACCCCTCAGGAAACACCAGCACAGCACCCACCCAGCAGGCCCATAACTCTGTCCCCAGGACACGTCAAGCAGCAGTGTATCTACCACTACAGGGAACCCAGGCAAACCCACAAACCCAAGAACATCAGGGACCTGGGGGCAGTGGGCACACGGTACAGGGGACAGAGGAACAGGAAAACAGGGGAACTGGGAGGACTGCTGTGAGACAGGGGGAGGACAGGCCCAGGGAACCCACTCTCCACGAAGCCCTCTCCAACATCGTGGGAGTGTACCATCATTCGCAGGAGACAATGGCAACGGTGGTGGCCAAGTTTCAGGAGACCCAGCGGCTGCAGGAGGAACAGTATTTGGGGATCAGGGTGGAACTCAAGACCATCAACACCACCCTGGTCACCATTGTAGGGGTGATGAAGGACCTTGTGAACACCAGGAGGGACACTGTGGCACAACAAAGGGCCCCCGACACTAGCCTCGATGATGAACTGCCCACCACCTCCGCCGGAGCTAGTGGACAGGAGGCACCGCCACAGGACCACAACACCAGCACCCCACCCCCTGCAGATGGAGAACCACCCCGCAAACGGTCCCTGAGATCCAGGACAAAGACAGAGAACAATGCCAAGACCCCCCGCCAAGAAATTAGACAACCCTGAATGTCTTCCTTCTGTCCCACTTCGTCACCCTGTCCATCCTTAAACTGCCCTAGCTCCACTTCCTATGCCCCTTTGGACAATGCACCTGTGAGACAAATAGCTGGACTCTGCCATGGATATTCCTCCACCATCACCCATGACCATTTTCCAACCCCCTCCACAAATTTGCACTTAAATAAATACCCTTGAATCATAAAACAATCTGGAGCCAGTCTGTGCTTTCACGAATGTGTATTTGCTATAACTAACGGAAATTACAATGTCCATTGTATTGTCAACATACCTATGTCACACAGCTCTAGTCCATGAGGTAACATAGCAGAGGTCACACAGTGGGACCCACATCTGTGAAATGGAAAGGCAAAGTAACAGGTCAGGCTCCATACACTGGGTGAAAGTGACAGACATATGATAGGTCTAACAATTGTATGAGATGTAGGAGGCAGTGATGTCTTCTTACCTGTGTCTCACTGGAAGTATTGCTGGATCACGTTGTTTCTGTTGTCGATATCCTCTTCTTCTGCCTCCTCTTCTTCACTGTCCACAGGCTCCACAGCTGCCACAAGACCTCCTTCTGGACCATCCTCCTGCAGAAAAGGCACCTGTCGTCGCAAAGCCAGGTTGTGCAGCATACAGCAGGCCACGATGATCTGGCACACCTTCTTTGGTGAGTAATAGAGAGAACCACCTGCCATATGGAGGCACCGGAACCTGGCCTTCAGGAGGCCGAAGGTCCTTTCGATCACTCTCCTAGTTCGCCCATGTGCCTCATTGTAGCGTTCCTCTGCCCTTGTCCTGGGATTTCTCACTGGGGTCAGTAGCCATGACAGGTTGGGGTACCCAGAGTCACCTGCAAATGTCGAGGGACAACTGTTAGACACACCTTAACTCTTGGGGACAACCCCAGACCCACACAACTATTCACATGGTATAGGGTCCTTGTCCTCACCTATTAGCCACACACGGTGCCTCTGGAGTTGCCCCATCACATAAGGGAAGCTGCTATTCCTCAAAAGGTACACAGTTCCTGGATTGTGGCATGATCAAGTCTGTAAGTGATAATTATGTGTCTCTCTTCCATTGTCTGTACACCGGAGGATGCCGCCATCTCCTTACCTGCCCCAGCGGACGAGCACAGAGTCAGCCAACACTGAGGTAGTAATAAAATAATTTACTGCACACAGTTATCAATCCGCTATGTGCCTGTCACTGTGTGTATGCAAGGCCTAGATATGTGTGACGCATTTAAAAATAATGCCATGTGGCCACCTGAAATGGCGGCTGCCTGACCTGTAAGGTGGGACAAGGGGATATGAGGTAACTGCGCTGGCGTTGTACACCGTCGCGGTAGGCGGTCGAAGACCGTGGCGCAATCCTGCATTGGTTAACATTGGGCCCTATGGGTCCCAGGAGCCAATGACGATGTACGCCGGTGGTGACTGTACGCACCGCCGCAGACGTGACCGCCATTTTCTCTCTGTTCACTCACTTGATACCTGACCTTCGACAGGAGAGGACCTACACTGCAAGTATTACTGTGACCTGTGTCTGGAAGCGACAATGGCTCATGTGTCTGGGGAAAGGGCCCCTGCCTTCACTTCGGAGGAGTTGGAGAAGTTAGTGGATGGGGTCCTCCCCCAGTACACGCTACTCTACTGTCCTCTAGACAAACAGGTGAGTACACTGTGAGCATGCCTGATTGGAGTGGTGTGGATGGAAGATACAGGGGGGGGGACTGAGGCCTGCATGAGCAGACGGTGAGTGTATGTGCGGAAAAGATGGGATGACATTTGCCGCTGGAGCAAGAAGACGACGGAGGCCCAGCTGGGGATGGCCTCCCAACGCGGGAGGGGAGCCCGTCGCACCATGACCCCTCTGATGTTCCGGATCCTGTTGGTGGCATATCCGGAGTTGGATGGGCACTTGAGGGCATCACAGCAGCCACAAGGG
The DNA here is from genome assembly GCF_031143425.1 of Pleurodeles waltl. Taxonomy (NCBI): domain Eukaryota; kingdom Metazoa; phylum Chordata; class Amphibia; order Caudata; family Salamandridae; genus Pleurodeles; species Pleurodeles waltl. Next base: position 218,507,315 of record NC_090437.1, on the reverse strand, counting down.
GGTGAGTACAGTCACATCCATCTGACTCTGCGCGCATTAGGAGGTGCCTGGGTGGGGGAGGTGGGCAGTGGGTTACCCTAGGCCAGGGCGAGCTTTGTAGGCAAGGACCCTATGTGAGGCAGGCTATGTGGCACCCCAACCCCACCAGTGGTAAGAGCCATCTACACCTAGTCATGCTCCTGTGACTTCCATGTGTGCAGCAATCGGGCATTGGCCTTGTACCCATTGTCCCTGTGATTAATTAGGAAACTCTAAGTGCATGGCCTAGTGCAGAGGGCTGCTGTGTCTGTAGTGTCCGCCAACGGTAGCGGTATTACATGCACTGAACATGTCTTTCTTCTTTCTTCCCCCCCCCCCTTTTTGTGGTCTCCATGTTCTTGTGTGCATTAGCATCATCAGGCGGAGGAGCAGTGCCACCGGAGCAGGAGGGAGCTGCATCCCACATGGCCCTGGAGGGCGAGACAATGGAGTCTGAAATCACCAGTGGGACGGAGGGAGAGGGGAGCTCCACTGCGGGGACAGGAGCAGAGACCAGCGACACCAACTGCTCCTCTGATGGGAGCTCCCTTGCGATGGCAGGCCCCTCTGTGCCCGCCGCATCTACATGTACAGCCGCCACCCCCCCTACCAGCACCGCCCTCCCAGCAGCCCCTCATCATGTGTCCCGTGGCCGCTTACTCAGGAGGGTGGGCATCTCCTTCACCCCAGACACCGCAGGCCCTGCCCCTGTCAGACCTTCAGCCACTACCTCCATCACCAGCACTCACATCACCACACACCGTTCATGTGCACTCACCCCCCCACTACCATTCACACATCACCTGTGTCCTCTTCCAGTGTGTCTGTGAAACCTCCTCCCAAAGTACACAAATGCAGTCACACACCCACCCAACAGCCATCCACCTCACAACAGCCTCCAGCCCATGCACATTCACCCAAAGTCAGCAAACGTACACCTCCTACATCCACTACCTCTTCCTCTACTCCCAAACCCCCTCCATCTACCCGTCCCAGTGTGTCTAAAAAGCTTTTCCTATAAAATTTTGACCTCTTCCCTACACCTTCCCTCCCGTCCGTCCCCTAGGGCCCACCTTTCCAGTCCCAAACCAGCACATCAGCCACCACATCACCGGGCCCAGTGGTGCCAGCAATAGCGGGATTTTGGAGTGTGCCAAGCAACAGGGCTGCCAGCGTCCCAAGGAGCGAGGGCAAGGACATTCCCCAACCTCCAAAACAGAAAAGGTTGCCCACATCCCGGAGGAAGAAACACCTGCCACCAAGGGCTCAGGCAAAACAAAAGTGGAAAGTGGGAAGACAGCTGCACCACCATCAAAGGTGGGGAAGGGCCAAAAAATCGAAGGCATGTCCACGTCGACGCCAACCTTCACGGCGGACAAGTCACCGGCACTGCCACCTGCACCGCCCCCACAGACACCTCCGCCAGCACCGCAGACACTGAGCCTTTCACCAGCACTGCAGAAACTGAGCCCTTCACCAGCACCACAGTCAGTGAGCCCTTCACCAGCACCGCCGCTACTGACACCGCCACCAGCACCGTAGTCAGTGAGCCCCCCACCAGCACCACAGTCAGTGAGGCCGCCACCAGCACTGCAGTCAGTGAGCCTGCCACCACCACCGCCGCCACAAAGACTGAGCCAGCACCAATGCCACAGAGTCCGCCGCAAGCACCAGCGCTACTGACACCACCGTCAGCACCGCCGCCAGCACCGCCAGTGGCCCCACGACATCCTGAGCCAGTGGCACCAAGGCAGACATAGGAGTTTTGGCTGACATGGCTGCCATCCCCAGTGGTCAGTCGTACGAGGCTGGTGGTCAGTTCCAGGAGCCTGGCCAGCTTGCATGTTGCACCACCATCAGTGGAGTGTCACATCCATATATTTAAAAGAATCACCAAAATAATGCGGGGCAGGCCTGGAACTTCAAGGCAGGCCTCCGGAACAGGAGCTCAGGAAATTGCTGCTGCTCTGCACCGGGACCTCTGAATAGAGAGCACGTGGAGCTGGGCTGGCTCCCTTACATATAGTCTGGCCCAGCCCACAAACCACACCCTTTCATGCTGCAGAGAAAACTTCTAGAAGGACCTAGAAGGAACTAAACCTTAACACACTCAGTAAGTCTACAGCAATACCTTGCAAATGAACAGTTATTGCAAACATCATTAATAGTGTTTTTCAAGGTTAAAGTCCGCAATGCAAAAGGTTAACAAACTACAATGCATGAATTATGCTTTTGCATAAAGGCTGGGTTTTTGCATTTTTGTCACCCGTAGAGGGTGCACGGTCCTGATGTTGAAAAAAATGATTGGTCCTCCCCCCAGAATATGATGAGGGGCTCCTCAGTATCCAATATCTCACAGATATTCATAGATCTTGACCCCTTGACAGGTTGAGGGATGAGCTTTCAACTACCTGGCGGGCCGAGGAGGAGACGCCAGGCACTCAGCAAAAGGGCAGGAGCCCTTTAAATTTAACACAGTGCTCCCGCTTCACGGGACGCGCTTTCAACTACCTGGGGGACCGAGGAGGAGAACGCCAGGCACTCAGCAAAAGGGCAGGAGCATTTTAAATTCAACACTGCGCTCCCGCTTCGCGGGACGCGCTTTCAACTACCTGGGGGGCTGAGGAGGAGACGCGGCTTGCAGAGGCTGGGCTGGGCCACCCCTCTGAGATCCTCCTCGCGATCTCAGGACTTGGTTCGCAAGACTCTAAGCAGGTGCTGCATCCTTCTTCCTTGACTCCCTGCGATTGTCCCTTCATAGCCTGCACCTCTGTCCTTCCGCAAAAAACCTCCAAACACTGGGATAAATCCATTTACTTTTCTCTGTCTCCACTTCCCTAGAAATAAACGCTAGCTACCACACCTCTTAAAAGAACTCTTATCCCGTAGGCAACCATTATAGAACTCCTGCGCCCAAAGCAGTCAGCAATAATGGGAAAAAGAAAGCAACCTAGTGTAAATGATATTTCGTCTCAAAAAAAACATACGTCAATATTTAAATTTATCTCAGGAGCCATGGGGGAAATTGACAAACAGATTACTAATTTCGAAGGAAAAATACTCACCCAGAATAGGTCACTAGTTCCCCCCAATCCACCCTCACTAGCAATAACTCCTGATAACTCTGTAAAGCCTTTGGAAAGTGGAATCCAGATTAGAAGTATAAATGGTTGTATTCAAGACACAACTGATTTTATCTCAGATGCTGAGGAGCATCCACCCTCACCAAAACGCAAAAGGAAACCCCAATTAGTAAGGAAGGACATAGTATCTAGACAAGACCCACTTGTTAACATTAGACCTGGCTCTCTGGAAGCCCAACCTAACGCACCTATTCAAAACGCACAAACTCGCTCCCAAAATGTAAAATCTGATTATAAGAATAAATTCCACACTGTGAAAGGGAAAACTAGTGCTGCAGAGTCGACGACTGCTTTAGAAAAATTAGTTAGCTCATGCTTTGACCAAGTAATAAAACACCTAACTCAATTGGAGGGAAAAATGGACTATCTGCTTAAATCACTGAAGCCACAATCCATAAACCCACCAGTCTCAACTATCCAGCATCTTGGCGACATTGACCCTAATACTAGCTCCCTTCCAATGCATCAGATTCTACCACCCATTTCCCAGACCACCCAAAGACAAGTCGATTCTTGTGTTTTACCCGATAAAATCAGTAATTCCCAACCTTACAAAATGGCGCTAAAAAGTGGGGAACACGCAAATATTCCTAAAGTTTATCAGGGCACCTCTTCAATAGGGAGAGATACACTTGATATCCCGCCTGCGGCTACCCCCTATGTGATAGTTCTCGCCAACGTTCCCACTTTACCTGGAGTACAGGGGGAATCATGGGCAGCCTTGAGGAACAAGTCCCTGAATTGGATTGCAACCCGTCTGAAACCTGGCTCGACAAATAAACTCTTTGAAGACATTAAGATGGTTAGAAGGGTGAAATGGGTGGGTAGAAACCACAAAATATTTAGGGGTGATTGCGTAGTTCTTTCATTCAAAACTCCTATGCGGGTCGAAGACATCCTAAGAAATTTAAGCTCACAGCAGATTACCGACCATGGTATTGCCCTGCTTCCTCTGGGTTTCTTCTAAACGAGCATCATAGGCCATGACGGTCCTGGCCTTCGTCTTGAGGAACAAATAAGCAGGCCTGAGTTGCAATACACGATCCCTACTGTGAATAGATTCTGGGGGCTCAGCCTGGAAGATACAGATTGACTATCACCTGATAAGGAACTCCCCAGGCTCACGCACCCAATAGAAGCACTAGACCCCGTCCAATTGGGTGTTGACAGCCTGGCAGCAGACCCTGGAGAAGAACTACTGGACATGGAACCTTCCCTCAGACACTTTGCCAAAGATGAACTGCTTCCAAGACCCCGTCAAAAAAATTCCCTACCTGTGTATTGACTCCTCTCACACGGAAAGAAAGCAACATCATCCCAGGGACAATTCAGGCAACCTACAAGCCCCCCGCGGGGCAGGCCAAAAAAAATGCATAGAGAGCACTTTTCATTTCTATTTTGGAATGTGGCAGGCCTCCGATCTAAAGTGGAGAATGAGGTTTGGTCAGAATATATTCAGCGTTTTCCCTGGGTGTGTCTTCAAGAGACCTGGTCTGTGAATCTGATTCACAGAAATGGCTATAGGACACTACATACTCCTGCCGTTCCTTCTGCACGGGGCAGGGCTAAGGGCGGTCTGTGCACCTTTATTTCTAATAAGTGTGATATAATCAAGGACATTGTTTTAACTTCTAATATGTTCTACCTAGTGATTACATGTGATTTAAAAAATATTGCACAATTGGTGGTCATTAATTTCTGTAATAACGTACCCCTTCAAGACTTTCGATCAGTACTTAATCTCCTTCAGGATGATATAGATCGAGCTTGTAACTCTTCAAATAAACAGTCCTATATCGTGTGGGGTGGCGATTTTAATACACATCTGTGTCCTCGAATGATTAAGGGTCTCTGCCCCTATGCCCCTGGTGGCGATGATGACCCACTACACTTCATACACAATAATCCAGGCAATTTGTTGAATGAAGCTCTCTTTAGTTTTGACCCCATCCTGTGCAATAGTCTGACCCATGGTAGACTACAATTGAAA